>NC_060271.1:26532776-26636911 GCF_021613505.1 Equus quagga | reverse complement strand
GGGGGGGGGGGGGGGGGGGGGGGGGTGCAGAGGACTGCAAGGTGCAGAGGGGAGTGGAATCTGCCCCCAGCCCTCACTCCAGGGTACTGCAGGGGTGCAGGGAGGGCAATTTCCATCTCCTCATGGCTCTCCAGGAGTGTGTCCGTAAGACATCACCTTGGGTTCTCATGAGAATCCCTCAGATGGGGAATGCAGGTTCTAGACTCTCCAACCTGCTATGTGACCTGTGCAAGTACCACACCTCACAGCCTCAGTTTCCCCATCTGAACAATGAGATGATTGGCGTAGCCCAGTGGTTCTCAGCCCCAGCTGTGGAGGTTTCCTCTTCCAGGCAGGATGGAGTGACAGGCATTGGATCTATCCTCCCACCTGAAGTGACCAAACCCCACAAAATTATAAACAATGGTTTAATGGTGTCTTGTCACTGACATCAAGCAATGAAGGAGAGACAAAATGAGGTGAGCCACCCAATTGCCCTGGCTTCCAGCCCTGAGAGAGTTTCCAGGCCATGGGACAGGGGTGGAACCAGGTGGAGCCCAGGGAGGTCCCAGAGTTGAGGAGGTGGAGCTGAGATTCCAGAAGACTGAGGTGGCTGCAATTGGCAGGACACAGCGCCCTAGAGGAGAGAGCTGTGCAAAGAGAGAGTTCTGGAAGTACATAGAAGAATCTTGCCTCTGTTGTGGGGAAAATTTAGCCCCAGACTGAGAGCTTCTCTGGTCCAACCTAAGAAATCTTTAAGCAAAACCTGAAAAGATTACTGTTTCTACATAACTTAACTGCATTATAGGACAGAGCTCAGGAATATTTATAGCAAAACAAAAATTCCCAGCACCTACAATGGTAAAATTCGCAATGTCGGGCGAAGAAAGTTGGAGTGGCTATAGTGACATCCGACAAAGTAGGCTTCAGAGCAAACAATATTACCAGCGATAAAGAAGATCATATTGTCAATTCATCAGGAGGACATAACAATCCTAAATGTTTATGTTCCTCATAACAGCACTGTGAAATACGTGAAACAAAAATGATAGAACTGCAAGGAGAAATAGACAAATCCACGATGATAGCCAGAGATTTCAACACCCTTCTCACAATAATTGATAGAAGAAATAGACAGAAAATCCTAAAGGATTTAGAGGACTTGATCAACACTATCAACCAAAGTGACCTACGTGACGTTTATAGGCCATTCCACCCAGAAATAGCAGAATGCACACTCTTTTCGTGTGCATGTCTAAATATGCCAAGACAGACTGTATTCTGGGTCACAAAACAAGTCTCAATAAATTAAAGGGTTCAAGCTGTACAGAGTATGTGCTCTGATCACAACGGAAATAAACTAGAAATCAGTACTTTAACAAAAAGATCGCCAAACAATCTCCAAATATTTTGAAATGAAATAGCACACATCTAAATAACCCAGGTGATAAACAATCAACCCCAAGGAGAATTAGAAAATATTTTTTACTGAAAGAAAATGAAAATACAACCTATCAAAATTTGTGGGACACTGCTGAAGCAATTCTTAGGGGAAATTTATAGTACCGAAAGCCTGCCTTTGAAAAGAAGAAATGTCTCAAATGTCTCACTGAATGTCTCAGTGACCTCAGCTTCCTCTTGAAGAAACTAGAAACAGAAGAGCAAATTGAGTCCAGTGTAGGTAACAGCGAGGAAATAAGCATCAGAGTAGAAACTCGTGGAGAAAAGCAGCAAGAAAGTCAATGAAACCAGAGCTGGTTCTTTGAGAAGAGCAATAAAATGGATCAACCTCTAGCCACATGGATCAGGAAACGAAAAGGGAAGATACAGCTTACCAATATAAAGAATGAGAGAGGCGACATCACAGATTCTACATAAATTAATTGTTTGGAATTCTCCTGCAAGTGAGATGTGTCTTTTCTTATTTATTTATTCATTCATTCATATTAGTATGGACCCATGGATATTTATTTTATTCTTTGGGTTATAATCCAACACTACTTTATGTATTTTGTTGCTCAGATTGTCCAGCTTCGGCCATTGAGAGGTCTTTCAGTCGGCTGTTGGATCCCTTTGATATTTGCCCATCATTATTGTATTTTATTTTTTTAGTACTTCCTTAGTTTCTGGCGCTAAAAGATATGCTGGATTCATCTTGTGTATTTCCTGCTCCAGTCCTAGAATCAGCCTTTTCTCCGAGGAGCCCTGGCTCCTTTTATTGGAGGATGGTGTGAGAAATGAAGATCTGAGGACTAGAGATGTTTGTTGCCACTAGCATGTCATTACCTCCAGGCTCTGTCAGCTCACAGGGCAAGGAAATATACCTCTGTGCACTAACCTATGTAGACACACATATGTATAAATATTTCTATATGTAAACATCTATATCTGTATCCAGCTAAACACGGGTTCATACTGATATCTCCAACTCTAATCCATTACCGCATGGCTCATTCTAGACTTCTCCCTTTGTCTGAAACCTCCCACCTCAACAATGAGACACCTGGCTCCCCCATCTGCCATGCATACACTAGGAATGTTCATCCCCAGGATACATGCATAGTGATTGCAGAATTGTTAACCTATATCCCATGGGAAACAACTTTATCCGCTAGAGCACAGTGCTTGCATGCATTCCTTTTATCTTTAGTCTTATGGACCCGACTCAGTTTCAGAGTTACAGAGGTCGGCACCTTTTATGTCCACCTGCTTCACTGAGAGTATGCTGTGCGTTTGTAATATGGTTAATTCTTCTGTCTCAGTCTGCATCCCGCCTGGAATCCTGACCTCCTAAATGATTTTTCACCATCTGTGTATGTTAAGCGTCACTCTTTCTACGGTAAAGTTCCGTGGGTCTTGACAAATGCTTGGTATCATTTATCCACATTCTAGTATTACAAATAACAGGTTTACTGTCCTGAAAAAACACTTCTGTACTTCACCTCTTCGATACTCTCTGTTTCCCAAACCCCTTGCAACCACTAATTTGCTTACTATCTTTATAATTTTGCCTCTTCCAGAATGTCGTGTAAATGTAGTCTTTTCAAATGTCCTCTTTTCCCTTAGCAATAGGCATTTAAGAGTCATCCATGTCTTTGTCTGGCTGGATTGCTTACTCCTTTTTATCACTGAGTAATATTCCATGGCATGGATGTACCACAGTTTATTTATCTATTTACCTATTGAAGGACATCTTGGTTGCTTTCAGTTCTTGGCAATCATGAATAAAGCTGCTATACACACTCACATGCAGGTTTTGCTGTGTTCATAAATTTTCAGATCAGTTGAGTGAATACCTGGGAGTGTGATCTTACGGTAAGACTGTGTTTAGCTTTGTAAGAAACTGCCAAACTGTCTTCCAAAGTGGCCGTGCCATTTTGCATTCCCACCAGCAGTGAGTGACAGTCCCTGTTGCTCTGCATCCTCCCCAGCGGTCAGTGTTGTCTAGGGTGGGATTTAAAAAAAATCTTGAGACATGGGTCCCGTTCCCAGAGATGCTGACTCCATCAGCCTGGGGTGGGCCTGGGCCTCAGTCTTGCCGGAAAGCCCCGGGAGATTCTGAGGTGGAGTCAGGCTCGAGAACCATGAAGCTACACCAGCCACCTCACTGTGCAGGTGGGGAAACTAAGGCCCTGGGGGCCTGAGTGCCACTGTGGGGCTGCCCTCTAAGCCCCTTCCAGCTGACAGTCTGGGAGGGGCTGTGTGATGTCCTGGTTAAGACCGGGGCTCTGGAATCCCACAGTCCCAGGCTCAATCTCGAGTCTGCCTCTCACCAGCTGTGTGATCTTGGGTAAGTGCCTGTACCTCTCTGAGCTCCTCTGTGGAATGGAGATGGTCACAGAACCTGCTGCACAGCTTGTATGAGGACGTATCGAGCCAATGAGTCCAAAGTGCTCACCCCAGAGCTGGGCTCACGGTGGGGCCAGGCATTGTGAGTGACTGTCACCAGGACTCTGGTCATGGGGACTTGGCTGGGCCTGAGGTCCCATCCTGGGAGGCTGTGCTCTGGGCCTTTCCTGGACCACAGGGCTCTCCCCATGCAGCTGCCCACTCGCTCTTCCTGCTGCATCTCCTCCCCAGGGCTGCAACAGCTCCACCCACTCCTCCCTCTCCCTTTTCTTCTCCCACTTGACAAACAGCTTCACTTAAAAAGCCATCTGGGAGGATGGATGGCACAGGCACATTTTGTGGAAGAAGTTTTAGGGGAGAAGGGCCAAGAAATTAAAGGCACAGCACTTAAGATCTAATCTTGTGAAGCCCCATGTCTCTGACTGTGGGAGAACGTGTTTCTGTTATAAACTCATCCCTCAGCCCACGCCCAGCGTTCTGGGCTTTGTTCTCATTCCTCTCTGAGCGGACCTGCTCCCAACGTCTCCGCTCACTCCCTCCCTCAGAATGAACTCCCCTCTCGTTCACCAGGGGGCGGCTGCAGCTAGGCCTTTCCTAATCTGAGACCCTCCTCTCCTGTGCCATCACCATCTTGCCTCAGCTCGCTGCCCCCCTCCCTGTGGGAGTCCTGGGTGGAGGCTTGTCTTCTGTGGGTCTCCCACGGCAGCTGTGGGGCCAACAGGTGGATGCCCTGAGAAGGAGAGATGTGTCCACAATTGTGACGGATGGATGGCCCTGGGGAGGGATAATGAGCTCCCCAGCACTGGAGGTGTGCACAGAGGACAGGTGAGCACTCAGTGGAGAGGCCTCACAGGAGACAAACTAGCCAAGAGGCCGAGAGCATGGGCTTCAGAGGCCCAGAGATCTGGGCTCCGTCCTGGTCACGCTGCCTACAAAGTGTCTGACCTTCAGCAATGACTTATACTCACCGAGCCTCGGTTTCTTCATCTGGAAAATCAGGCAAAATAGTAGTTTCCACTTCCCAGGGTTGTCATGGAGACCACAGGACATAATGTGTGCAAAGCACCGAGCACAGAGTGCACGTTACCATCGCCGGGGGTGGGAGGCTGGGTTGTGACACCTTTGAACAATCGAAGATTCCAGATTGCTGTTGTTTTAGAAATCTAAGACTCTGAGATTCAATAACTCAATTCTCCTAAGATTATAAGATTCCCTAGGATTCTAAGGCTTTAATAAATTATGATTTTGTTATTCTTTTCAACCTAGACTCCTTAGGGATCCGTGGCTGTGTGATTTCAAGATCCGCCTTCTACACCCATCCCTCCATTGGTGAGGCTCATTCCAGCCGTGGGCAGTCTGTGCCCAGGCTGCGTTTATCTCTGTCCCTCTTTCCACTTCCAGTCTTCCATCTTCATCCCCCACTGGCCCATTGTTCCGTCTCTAGGGACCCTGGTTCTAATCAGCCTTGTCCACTGCACGCTTTGTTCCAGGCGCACCAGGCTCCCGCACTCCTGCTGGACTGCGCCTGCACACTCAGCACACTGTCTCCTCCGCTGCCCGTCCTCCCCACCAAACCCCATCCTCACCTGTTCACATCTTCCCCTGTCTTCAGGGACAAAGCCCAAGGCAGACCTTTCTCCACCTCCCAGAATGAGCGTCCTTTGCCTCCGTGTCTCAGCAGATTTTCTTTAAATCAGGATTATGGCAGTTATCAGAGTCTCACTCATTGTTGGGGAGAAACGTCTGCCCTTTGCCCCAGGACAGACCCACCGCTGGTGTCCTTCCAAAACCCTCCAGGCTCCCCCAGGAAGGAAGCTGTGTGGATCTGACTGGTCAGAGGCGGGACACAAATGGGGCCACACTCACTAGTGGGCAGGGTCAGCGCATGGAAGGCGAGGGCGCTGGACCAGCTCTCCCTTCCACCCCTCCTCTCCCTGCCTGCAGCCAGAGGCCAGTCAGCTCTGCAGACCCAGCTGCCATGACACCAGGGCAGGTATCCCCCATTCAGCCCATCGCCCTCCTCTGTCTCCCTCTCCCTGCGTGAGCTCACTCACACCCATGGGCCAGCCCACTGTCTACATGCTGACGGCTTTCTCAAGCCATGATCCATATGGAGGGTCTTTGATGTGTCCGGTGTGTTCTAAGTGCTGGACACACAGTACTGAGCTGGACAGCCTGCCCCACCTTCTGGACCTTTCCGTTGGGGGCTCCTGCAGGCTCTGCCCTCTGGGTGGCCCACAGCCTCCTGCCCTCCACAAGTTCAAAGCTGAACCCTTCATCTTCCTGTCAGACTCGCTCCTCCCCATTGTTCCCGTCTTGGTGTTTCCCCCACAGCACCTGCTCACCCCAATCATTAACAGGAGGGCATCCCTGCCTGCCCTCTCCTTACACCCCAGAGGCCACCAAGTCCTGTCAACTCTAACTTCTTCGAACCCTGGAACCCACACCCCCCCCCCATCCTTGCCTCATCTCAGGTCCTGGTCATCTCTGGCCCAGATGTGCCCCCGCCCTCCGGCCTGGTCCCTCAGCCCCACTGCTACCCCTTCAAGCCATCCACCTTATAACTCTGGGACCTGAGCAAGGGGGTCACATGCTATAGGGGGCCCTGCTACAGCCTCCTCCAGCCGTGCCCCTCCCATCAGGAGCCAAGGGGACAAGGAGACAAGCTCTGGTCCCCAAGCCCAGAATTCCCTTCCTGATTGGCCCAAACCTGCTGCAGGGCCTGTGTGGGCCTCATCTCTGGGTCTGTTCTCCCCAGGGTGAGCCACACGGCCAGTGTAAAAGGTGCGGCTGTTCATGTGGAGGTGGACGGAGCCTGGACCCGCGCTGGGCGTCTGCACACTGTGTGAGACTGTGCTGTGGACTGAGCAGAGGGAGGGAAGGGGAGGAGGCTGGTCCAGGTGGGTGAGGGGTCAGAGGTCAGGGGCCAGCTCATCCAACACGATGTAGTCCAAAGCAGAACCCTGAGGAGTCTGAGAGCCCAAACTCAAACCTGGCTTTCCAGGTCATTATGAAAATGTACCAGTCCACACACAAGGATAGAACATTGGATGTAGCAGCTTTGAATCGTGACTTTTTAATGTCTTGTCCACTGGTCAGTGGGCCTCGCTGGGTCTCTTGCCCCAGGCTGCACACATGTTGGGGGTGGCCTGCATTGATACTTGGGCCACCAGACAGTGATCATCCCAAGCACATGACAGTCACCTTGATCCCTGGCCAACACCCTTGGGCTGGTGTCCTCCCCTGATGGAGCCTCGTCATGTGGGAAGAGGCTCCACAAACTGGGACTGAGCCTTGTTGTGCTGTGAGGACCCCAGGGCAGCTGCCCAGTGCCAGTGGGGACGTGTCCCGCCCAGAGATGATAGGAAGCAGGAGATGGCTGAGGTCCCTGCAGGCCGGGGTTCAGGAGCTGTGCACGCCAGGGAGAAGCGTCTGCAGGGAAGTCGGTGTGATGCTGGGGTGCCATGAGGACACTGCCCGCCCCCAGGGCCTCGGCTCTCCCATCCAGAAAGGGAGCAGACTGAGCCAAAGCATCCAGGGCCCTCTCTAAGCCTGAAGTCCTGGTCCCCAGGCCTCCAGCCCCCTCAGTTTTCAGCCCAGCAGCTGCAGTCTCTGAACCCAGAGGTGCTGAGTGCAGCTTTTGTTCTCATCTCCGCTGGGGGGATCTGGGGGCAGTGAAGGCTGTTCCAGGGGGAGCCTGGGTGGTCTGCCCTGGGGCTCTGAAGTGGGAGGGTCGCTTCTGTCTGCACAATGGGGACAGTGACAGAACCCAGGGCCAAACCCTGCCTGGGCTCAGGTGGACCCAGCTCTGGAGGATGGAGCCTGGCTGAGGGGTCTCTGCCTCAGGGCCAGCCCTCCCCAGCCACCTGTTTCCAGGGCAACCAGAGCCCTCTGGCTGGGGCTGAGCCCCACCCCGACCTGGGGAAGGGAATGTGCCCTTGTCATAAACCAGCAGGTGGGAGCACCCATCATTATAGCCAGGCCAGGAGGAGGTCAGCCAGGCTGTGAAACCAGGACCAGGTGATGTGTGGGGTGATTACAGATCCTGGCAACCTCTGCCCCACTTGTTTTTGGTACAAATCAGCAAGGCTTCAGGACACAGAGGTGGATCCTTGTGTGTCTTCTCAGTCTGTGAGGCCTAATACATCATGCACCTCCTCCTGGCTCCCCCTTTCTGGTTCAATCCTCATCCTGTTGGTTACCGCTGGGCTCTGCTGTGTGAGCTGGATGGCCACAGGCCCCTCTGCGGCAGCCTGCCTGAACCTGAACCCCTCTGTGCCCTCGAGACTGTCCTGCCATCTCGCTTCCCAACTGGTCACCAACATGGAGAACTTGTGCTTTTACCCTCAATTCTCCCCCCCACCCACGTTCCTGTGCCCCCACAGCCCCTCAGGCACCAAGACTCTCTGGGTGTCAGCCTTATTCCTTGTCCTTCCTCCCACCCACTCCTAGACATCTCCTCTGCCACGGCCCAGTACACGCCCCCATCGCACAGTCCTGAGGGACCCCAGGCCTCTAGTCTCCTTCAATTTGGCAACAAGATCCTTCTGAGCTGGACCTTGGCACTCACCTCCTTCAGAGCCTGTGACGGCTTCCCTCTGCCCCAGGGGTATAGTCCACACCCCTTAGCAGGACAGGCAGTCATTCCTTCACGCAGTACCCTAACAGCGCGCCCTTCTCTGTGCCCAGTGCTGGGCCGCAACAGAGAAAACCAGCAAGAATCTCTGGCCTCAGGAAGCTTAACTTCCAACGAGGAAGACGCACAATAAACACAGATTGAAGGTATTTAGTATGTCACGTGATGACAAGGACAAAGGAGAAAAATAATGCAGAAAGGGGACACGAGAATGTCAGGCAGTGGCAGTGAAAGTGAGGATGGCAGAGGAAGACCGGGCCACGAAGATGACATTTTCCTAAAGCCTTGGAGGAGATGAAGGAGGGAGCCACATGGATGTCTGTGGAGGAGCATTCCAGGCAGAGGGAACAAGGACTGCAAAGGCTCTTCGGGTTGCCACTTGAGACTTTCCGTCTGGGTTGGTCCCCCTCATTATCCTCCCACATAGTCTGCTGCACGTGGCACGCGTGGCCTCGTCCCACACTGTAGGAGCACTGATCTGCCAGGAGTTTTCCTTGTGGACCGTGTCCCTTCCTGACTGTGAGGCCCAGGAGCGCAGGGACCTTGTCTGACTCATTTCGCATTCTTGTACTCAGGACATGCCTAGCACATAGTAGGTGCACAGCAAATTGCCTGGATGGAACAGTGCAACCATACGAATGGAAGAGAGCAAAGAATAAAAAAGCTCCTGTTCCTTTAAATAAGCAGCAACAACCCAGGTTGTTAATTGTTTTTACTTGTGGGTCGGGGAGGGAGGCCATTCCATTCCATAACATTCCATTCCATTCTTATTTCTATTCCTTCCCATTCTGTTCCATTCTGTCCTATTTTTAAAAACTCACACCACAAAGGCAGAGCTCGTAATTACAGCTCCCTTCTCTGGTTTGTGCTTCCTCAACTCTGGCCCCGAAGAGAGAACCATTTCATATTTAATCAGTGTTAGTTCTGGAATGCTCTCAGGGGAGCGGGCTCACTTCAGGGCTGTGTAATTTAATTCTCAGTGCAGCTAATTAGATTAGGAAAGAGCCCGGGCTCAGGGCAGGCCTGCTGTGGGGTCGCCCACTAATAAGCCGGAGAGGTGGTGCCCCATCTGCCACCCCCTGCCCACACCTGCCCCACTTGCCCACCCTCATTCCTCCAGCCGCTGCCCCCGGGGGACAGCAGAACCTAAGGTCCCTGTCACACCGGCGATGACTGACAGATCTATGGAGGAAGGACGGAAGGACGGCAGGGATGTTCAGAGGTGGAGTCATCCACGCCCCTCTGGATTCCTCCTCAGAAGCTTCCCGGAGCCTCTACTGTATGGCAGGTGGTGAGAGGCAGGAGGGAGCGTCCATAGATAACCAGCCCCATCCCTTCTCCTGGGGAGGACAAGGTCTTTCCTTAATCAACTCTCTTCTCCCTATTAATTCTGCTCAGTTCAATCTCTGTTATCATCACCAGCATCATCATCATCTTAACTACCACGTCATGAATGTTACCGGGTACCAAGCAATTTAAACACAAGCCTGGAAGCCTTGAAGGAAGACCTGCAAGAGGGTATTGTTATCTCCATTCATCAGATGAAAAAGTTGAGACCTAGAAGGTAAAATCACTGCCCCCCCCCCCCCGCCCTTGACTGGTAAGTTGGGGAGCGAGGACAAGGACAGAAGGCGGCAAAGCCTGAGTTCTGGCTCCACAGCTTCCAGCTGTGTGAGCAGTGGGCACGTCCCTTAACATCTCAGCATCAATTTCCTTCTCGCTCTTAGTTCATTTGAATCTCGCAACAATGCCACAAGCTGCTGGTTACATTGTGTCCGTCTGCACTTTGCAGCTGCGGAAGCCGAGGCTCAAGGGAGGGGAGAGCTTTGTCCACTTTTGCAGATCAGACGTGGTGGCGCTGGGACCTGGCCCGGGCCTGCCTGGCACTGCTCTCCCCGCGGCCGTCGTGCCCACGCTGCCCCAGCTCCGTCTGGGGGAGCAGTTTGCCCTCCCTGGGCTCCCTGGGTCAGACGGGTTTGCTCACGGATAAGGCACACCCTTCACGGCAAACACAGAGGTCAGATCGTCCACACACACGGACTCGTATTGTTACCGAAACCAAAGTGGGTTCCTGCCTAGCAAGTTAAATCAGACTCTCCACCAGAAGTAGTTGTCACTCAAAGTAGGGTATATTTGCAGCAAATAGGAGGCCATGTGGAGCCATTTCCGAAGTCGTGGCGTCCTGAACAAAGGGAAGCAGGGACCTTTTATTTCGGATGGGGAATGAATATTCAAAGGGGAAAAGTGGGCATTCGCTTGCGCAGGCGCAGCTGGAAAACATGCTTCCACATACACTGCTCATTATGGTAACGAGGCCCAAGCTCCTCCCAGACAGGAGATCTTAACATTAAAAATGAAGTGAAGCTCTCTGCTCTTGCGGGGGGCTTGGTCTGGAGCAGGGTGGCGGGTGACTGCATCTCTTAAGCAGCTAAATGCTTCCAAACCCACCCTGAGTTCCTCAGGGCAATTAGCTGGTGGCAGTACGTGTGCTGCGATGTGTGCCAAACAAGGTCTGGGTCTCCCCCAGACACTGAGGGGGGGTTCTCCCTATGCCTTCCCGTTCCTTCTCTCCTTTCCCACTGCCTGAGGCACATACAGTAGGTGGGGCTGGCGCCAAACTGCCCGGGCTGGCGTCCTGGCTTTGTCGTGGATCCGCCTATCTGGCTTGTCTTTTCACCTCTCTTCTAAGGAGAGACAGACAGTAATGGCACCGGCCTCATCGGGGTGTGCAGAGGGTGAGAGGAGCGACGACATACAAAGTGCTCAGACCAGGGCTTCACTGACAGTGACCGCTCAGTACACAACGGTTACTTCATTGTTTCGGTTTGGTTTCTTGGGTCTACTTTGGAGGGTAATGAGCCCCCAAGACCAGTGCACACAGTGAACTGGGGGGACGTGGCCTTGGTCTTGGAGTCAGGTGTCCCCAAGTCCCCACCTGGCTTTACCATGACTCTGTGTGACCTCAGACACGTTCATCCCTCTCTGACCCTGATTTGCCATCTTTTCATGAAAAAAGCTGGAATAGAGAGATGATCTCCAGGCTCCCCGCCACCTCGAAGACCCCAGTATCCTGAGATCAGTCTGAGCACCCCCTACAGAGGCCCCAGGCCCTGGGAAGACAAGGCAGCAGAAAAAAATCCACCCAGAAACCAGAGGCAAGCTGGTCCCGTTGGCTGTGGCTGCTGCTCTTCACGTGTTGAGTGCTTCCTCCGCGCTGGCGCCCTGCTTGACAGCATTCACAGCACTGTGCAGGCATTGCCTCCTCCAGAACAGCTCTGTGAAGTAGCTGCAAGCCATATCCTGTTCTGCACATGGGGAAATGGAGGCCTCATGCCCAAGGTCACCTAATCCAGGCAGTGACATTGAGTCCAAAGCCCATGTTCTTGACCACAGGCACTGTGCTGAGTCGGAACTTTGCAGGAATTACTGTCTCCTTAAATCTTCACAGCCACCCTTTGCTGAAAATGTGGGCTTTCTGGGTCCCATTTTACAGAAGAGAAAAACGAGGCCCAAGGAGAGGAAGCAAGGCCACACAGCTGGCAAGTGGTGAGACCACTCCAACCACATTGCCTTGACTCTTAATTCTTAATTTTGCTACCCACTTCCTCTGCCTCACTTAATGGAAACCAGCTGATGATACCAGGGGTGGGTGGGCAGTCACATCAGCTGATGCACAATCATCTTACTTCTCCCTCATCTGTTCTTTCTCCTGCCCCCCCCCCAAACTGTTCCAGACTGTCATTGCTCTCCTCAAGTCGCCCATTTTTGTGGCAGGTGACGATAAAGATAGAGTCCCCCCTACAGGTGTGAGTTTCATCTCCTCCAGCTCCATCCTCATCCTATGGGTTATCACTGGCTCTCTACACCTCTCGCCCCACTCCTCTCCCAGTCCGCTTGCTTGGCCCCACCCACACGGCTCCCCCAAAGTTGCTTTTGCAAAGGTTGTTATGGAAGTGAGTTTGCTTTCTGCTGAGTTGAAATCAAAGTCTTCCCCAGAAGTAGTTGTCAGACAAAGTACAATTTCTTTGCAATAAACAAAGGAGACCACAGGGAATGACTTCTTAAGCAGTGGCTTCCTCAGCACGGGAGGGCAGGGGCCTTCGATTTCAGAAGGGAAATTTCCTCATCACTTGTAGAGGTGGGTATAAGCTTGCGCAGACACAGTTTGAAAACAAGCTTTCAGACACATCACAGGTTATGCTAATAAGGCTTAAGCTCCTCCTGGGGCAGAGATCTTAACATTCAAATGAAGCAAAGGTAGGTTGGGAACCCTTCCTGGCCTGTCTGTGCAGGCGTCGCCCTTGCAGTGGGGGTTGTACCCGTTCAGGGTGGCTGGTGGTTGCCTCTCTCAACACAACTGAGAAACAACTTTGAGAAACAGTTAAGTGCTCTCAAAACCTCCTTTGAGTTACTTGGGGCAGCTAGTTGGTGACAAAATCACCAGGGATCTCTTGGTGGTTAGATCCAAGGGGTACTTCTCAGTGCTTCCCTGGCTGGACCAGCACTTGCTGGTGACCACGCTGGACCAGCACAGATCCCATTCTCCTCTGTTGACCACCACTAAACGCTGACACTCACTGGCCACTGATGCCTGCGCTGATCACTGCTGACCATCCCAGATTGTCTGTGATGCCACTGACGCCATTGATCATTGTCTACCACTCACCTCTTGACTCTGTTCTCCTCCCGTCTCTCCACATCACTCTTGCTCCTTCTTAGTTCTCCTCCCGCCTCTCTGAGGATTCTTCTCGAACCACTTTGCTGGTCTCTCAACTTGTCCTTACATCACACCCACTTCGATCATTGTGCTCCTCTGGGCTTTGTCCTCATTCACACTCTCTTGGGATAGTCTTGTCCACACCCATGGTGTCAGTGACCACCTCCAATGCTGAGGATCCTGAACTTCCACCTCCAGGGCAGTGGATGGAGGGGTGGGGCCGCCTCTGTCACTTACGCTCTGCAGGGCCTTGACCCTCAATTTTCTCACCTGTAAAAAGGGCAGAATGATGACTTCCTCCCTCAAAGGACTGGTGTGATGATCAACTAAGTCACAGATATGGCTCTGACCAGTCAAAGGTCTGGTGCATAGTAGGTGCTAAGCACGCACTGTTGTATTTTCTTCACATGAGATTCCCTGACCTGACAGTTTTTCACTGAACCTTCAGCCAATCCCTCTGTGAGGCTCCCAGAGGAAGGAAAGGGACAGTCAAGGGACACATTTCCCGGGAGGTGACGTTTGATCAGAGACAGGGATGAAGTCAGGGAGTGAAGCACATGGATATTTACAGGAAGAGCCTCCCAGGCAAAGGGAACAGCTAGTGCAAAGGCCCTGTGGTGGGTGTGTGCTTGGAGTGCCACGTTCTTCCAGGGGCATCAAGAAGCTGCTTTGGCTAGAGTGGAGTGAGTGAGGGGGAGGGTGGTGTGAAATGGGGATGGAAGGGTCTGGTAGGCCTGTGGACACTTGCTGGTGGGGGATGGGGAGATGTGACAGTGCGGATGTCACTCCCTTAGGGGGCAGACACAATGTGACCCTGAATCCAGATCTAACCAGTCAAGCTGCTGCTGGAATGTCCCTTCACCTGCAGAGGGGGTGGGAGACTCTGTCCAGAGTTGCCCCATCTGCTGCCCACATCTGCCCTCTGCACCATCCTGACCTGCTGGGAGAGAGGGTGAAGGAAGTCTCCACGGGGAGAAGACTGTCAGGAGCAGACCAGGGCCTGTGTGGGCCCAGCTTGAGGGCTTCTGCACAGACGTGCCATGTAGGGAGGACAGTGTGAGGGCCAGGGGCGATGTTCACCCCACGCCTGGCTCCAGTAGGACTTCAGTAAATATTAAATTATGTAATATCTCAATAGGGAAGAAAAAGCTTTGTCCCCTGGAGAAGGACTCTCTGCTCTCCGGTGTGGGACGGATCGAGTGGTGCAGTGTGGGAGGTCCGTTCCTCTGTCCTTCTCTCACGACATCCGAACATTCCCTGTCTGCTGCTTCCTGCAGGCCCCTTCCGCTGGGAGGTCTTATTTGCTTGCTGACTTTCCCCAACAACTTTACTGATCTTTGTGTGCCTGGCCCTGGAGTGAGCACGGGGCATCCAGAAATAACAAGACATGATCCCTGCGTCGTCCAGTGAAGTCTATGACAGACAGATGATCACCACATCACCACGTGACACTGTGCAGGGTCCAGAGGAGGCACTGCTCTGCCTGAGTGGGGAGTGGTGGGCTGGGAGCATTTTCTGCATCAGATGCTCTGCTCCATGCACAGTGCCAGGGCCTCAGAGCTCTTAAGGGCCCAGGGAAATGTTTAAGGCCTGAAAAAAGTCAGGAGATTAAAATACAACCGGAAAGCTGCAACACTGAAATTGATACATGTTTAATTAAATATCTACAAAATGTAACGTTGTCAGAGCTACTTTCTGCTCCACTTGGCTCTTGCATAGTTACATATACATTGATTTCCTGTGATGTCTGATCATAATATGTTTGATCCGACAAAGGAGCTTCCAAAAAGTAAGAAGATCTGGAGCTGGAAAGGTTTTAAGAGAACAGTGGGAGGGGTAGGTGGGTGGGGATGAGTGGGGGATGGGGGAGAGCAGCCTCAGAGGACTTCATGGAGGTGGGGGCATGCGGCTGGAAGGATGAAGAGGCTTTTACCAGCAGAGAGAAGGGCATTCCTGCAGGGGGACAGCATGTGCAAGGAGCAGGGCATGGCAGAGCCTGGCATGCCTGGGGGACAATTTATTGCACCTGCAGCATAAAGCGGGGAGGGGCATGGAGGAGGGACGGGAGCACAGGTGTTCTTTCCCTCCTTGAGCCTCTTCCCATCCTCACACCTTCTTCCCCATCATGAAAGCCCAGCTCCACCCTCATCCTCACAGAGGCTGGGCCAGCGTGGAAGCCCCCGACGGGGCTGGGTCTCCCCACCGACCACTCAGGCCTGCCTGGTTCTGAGCGCCTGGTCCTGTGAACCCCACTTCTGCTCACAGGACCTCGGCATCAGAAGCAAAGAGGAGGGGGAGAAAGATAAATAATCTAGAAACACAGAACCAGCTCAGACTCTCTTTTCACTGGATTTTTAGAAATAAGCCAATTTCTTCTCTCCTCTCCACAGACCGAAGTTTCAGCTGAAACAGCCCACGTATCCCCTTTAGGGAAAGATAAGCAGTTGAAAGCCTAATTTGAGAATTACACCCATTCTTCTGCCCAGTCAGGAGAAGCCTTCAGGCTGGCGATGGGAGCCTTGCAAAGGCCCCAGCTCCCTAGCTGCTGCTCCTTCCCGGAGCCTCTGGAGGCAAAGCCGGGGATTTATTGGTGCTGGAAATTCCACTAATGCAGCAGAATCACGGACCTGCAACCCACCACCAGTGAAGACTGGTGCGGGCGTCCACCTCAGGACAAGTCTGGGCGGTGGTCCTCCACTCAGAGACGCAGAGCCCCAGGGAGGAAGGGGGACATCCAAGCAAAGCCGTCGGCCACTCAGGTGCTGTGGCCCCAGGGTAGGGGGCACTCAAATTCCCTCTCAGCCAACCTGGCGTAGCCCCAGATGATGCTCGAGCTCCAGCTCTCGGCGAGCGAGGCTTTAGGTTAAATGCTGCCTTTGTCTCCCGGCTTCCTTTATAAAGTGCACCTTCCCTCTGAGCTCAGAATGAATGGATGCTCCTCTCCGTGGAAGGCAGGATATACGAGCACCCAGGAAACCTGGGAATTGGAGGAGGGTGCTGAGACAAGAAGAAAAGGGGGAGAGTTCCAGAAAAGTTGCAGCACTTCCACCAGGCTATCTGGGAGATGGGGCTGAGCAGGCTGAGCCCCACGGCTGTGTAGGCATTGAGAGGGGAGGGTCTCCAACACTAGGGGGCAGCATTGGGACAAGGAAGGCAGGAAAGACTGGGGGAGAGCAGCTGTGGATGGATGGCCTCCTACCTGGAAGCTGGGTGGGCAGAGGGATGGGTGGCTGGCTGACCTGTATAACCAGGGCAGGTGAACTGGATGAGTCATGAGGACGTTAGCACAGCTCACAGCTCACTGTATGCCTGGCACTGGGCTAAGCTCCCCACATACGGTAACTCATCCATCTTCACAAAAAGCCCATCAGGTACGAATTAGCACTGTCCCCTTTTCACAAAAATAGGAAACTGAGGCACAGGGAGATTAGGTCAATGCCCAAAGACATCAGAGAGTGAAAGACTGAAAGGTGGAGCCAGGAGATGACAGTTAAGTTCCTGCAACTCCAAATTCTCAAAGCCTAGCATTCTGAGATTTTGAAGATCTTGATTTCTATTTCTAAAAATCCATAATTTAATGATGTCATAAATCTAAGGTGTCCTCCTTCCAACATTCCATGATTCTGAGAGTCTTAGAGTCTTTAATTTGACGCTAAGTCTAAGGATCTGAGACTCTATTGCTCTAAGATTCTCAGTCTGGTATTTTACAGGTAACAGGGGTGGGGGTGGAGGTGGTGGTGGGGGGTGGGGGGAGTATTCAAAACCAAGCAACCAAGCAGCACCCGGCAGGGGGTTTCTCCGACTTCCTCTGAGGTAGGCCACAGGTCTAAGCCGCCCCTCCCCCAGGCCCTGGTGGTGGGCAGAGGAAGCCAAAAACTTTGCTACTTTGAGCATATTCATTTGAGATGCCCTGAAGGGGATGGTTGGAAACAAATGCTGGGGGAAGAAAGGGGCTGGCCCAGAAGGGAGAGGGGTCTTTGGGGGCATTTTCTCAGAGGTGGGCTGTCAGGGACCCCTTCCTCCTTGCAGCCCCCACTGTGCCCAGGAGGGCAGGGGAGGTCCTTGTGGGGGAAGGGCTGCCAGGTATGACCCTAGAAGTGGACCCTAAGCAAGGCGTTCCTCCTCTGGGTCCGGCATGCCAGCCCCTCAATGCCTCTCCTCTTCAGTTTTCCTCATGGTATGCATCCCTGTCTGGAATTGTCTTCTTCAGTCATGTGTTGATGTTTATGGCTCATGCATCCCTACTGAAATGCCAGCTCCCTGAGGGCAGACACCAACTCTGGGCGGCCTGAAGCAGGTGTTTGTTCTCTGAATGAGTGGCTGTCTGCATGGCACCATCAGAGCAAGACCAAGATGTCATCCTTGGCCCTCCCCCCCATCTAAACAGCTGCTCAGGACAGATGGCCCTATCTCAGATGGCCCTCTAGACATCTAGACTCCCCATTTCTAGTGTCCTTGCTGAGGGCACAGGCTCCAGAGCCAGGATGCTGGGGTCAAATTTGCCACTCTCTAGCTGGATGCTCCAGGACAGTGACTTAACCTCTCTGTGCCTGTTTCTCTCCATAAAATAGAGGTAGCAAAAATCAAGTCTACCTCTTAAGATTAGTGAAAGAAATAAATGTCAAAAGTGTTCAGAATGTGCATGGCAGACAGGAAGCCCTCAGTAAGTGTTGGCTGTGACTCCTAACATAATCAAAATTACTATTATACCTTGTCTCCCTAGTGTCTACTGAAGGTGCCCCCAAAGTCCTTCCTGGTCTGCTCCTCCCTCCAGCCTAAGGGTCCCCCCTTCCTCAGTCACACAGGACTCCTCTCCTCCTGCCTTTTCTGGCCTCCGTGCCTTTGCACATGCTGTTCCCCCTGCCTGGAAGGCCCTTCCATCATCTGGGTTCCTGCGGTAATTGACACATTCCAGTCACATCTCCAATCACCCAGTGCTAGAGCTGTCACTTACTTATTCCCAGGGCAGGGACTTCCTCCACTGTCTTCTCGTCTGTGTCCCTGGTCCCAGAACTCCACCTGGCCCAGTGTGGGTGCCCACGAGCGACCGTTGCACGAATAAGCGAAGCAGCGCAGGGCCAGGTTCCCCTAGGTCCTGAGTGGTTCACCCCTCACTCCCCCTGTCCGAGCCTCAGTTTCCCCATCTGTCATATGCGTGCGGTAGTCCCTGTGGGGCCCACCCTCCCGGGAGAGCAGAGAAGGCTGCATCCTCAGGCGGGCGGCCCTGGGGGGCGGCGGCTGGGAAAGGGAAGGGAATCTGTTGTTCAGTCGTCAGTCCCTGCGCCCGGGCTGCGGGGAGAGGAGCCTGGCTGGTAATCAGGGCCATCAGGGGAGACAGACGGGCTGCATTGGCGCCACGTCGACCCAGAGCAGCCAGACGAGGAGGCTGCGGGCGGCGGACGGGGCGCTGGGACGGCCCCGGGGGCGGGCACGTCCCCCACCTCCGGAGGCGGAGAAGGACCCGCGTCTCCCTCCCACGGAGACCCCGCGGCGGTCCCGGCTCCCGCCTGCAGGTGGCGCTGCCGGCCCTCGCAAGTCGGCTCAGCGGGAGCAGCCCCCGCGCCCGAGGGGGAGCGGGCTGGAGAGGACCGGACTGGGGAGCCGAGAAGGGGCTTGGGGCCCCCCCGCCATGCCTACAGGGCGGTGACGTCCTCCCTTAACGCCCCCCACCCCACCTTCCGCCCCATCCCTCCATGGCTCCCCAGGGCCCTCAGGATGAGGTCCAAACCGCACAGCCCGGCTGGCCCATCCTCTGCCACCTGACCCCACCGGACCCCCGCTTCCCCCACCTCACACCCCAGGCCCCCGCCACGCAGAACCGCCTGCTGCTTCCAAGGGTACCCCGCTCTCCTCTGCCAGACCTTGGTAGGTGCCGGTGCTGCCGCCAATAATCTCCCCCATTTACCCCTCCTCCCGGGCCCCACTTCTCCCCCAGGTCTCAGCGCAGACACCACCCCCTCCCTGACCCCATGTCCACGGTTGAGTTC
Source organism: Equus quagga (assembly GCF_021613505.1). Lineage (NCBI taxonomy): Eukaryota > Metazoa > Chordata > Mammalia > Perissodactyla > Equidae > Equus > Equus quagga. The sequence goes on along the minus strand of NC_060271.1, from coordinate 26,617,743 downwards.
TCCCCTGGGCTCCCCTCCCCCCGCATCTCCCCCCTTCTCGGCACTGACTGCCCTGGAGTGTGTTGATTCATCTGTTTCCCCAGACAGATGGGGAGCTCCCTGAGGACAGGGACACGGTCTCGTCCCCTCGTGTCCCCAATGCCGTCAGCCCAGGGGCTGAGCAGTCACAGGAGGGCAAGAGTCGCTGCCTGTGGGGTGAATGAATGATCACTGAGGGGCTGAGTGTGCGAGGGAAGGAAGAGAGACGTGGAGCAGGAGGAAGAAAGTACAGCAGAGAGGAGACGAATGAGAAGAGAGAGGAGCGTGGAGGAGGAGCCCAGCCCTCAGGGTGAAGGGGCACTTGGGACCTTGGCTCTGATCTCCTCCTGAGGTCAGCTGGCCGCCTGGCTCTGGGCCGCTCTGACCACCCGGAAGTTCCTCCTCGTGGTTGGAACCAGGGCTCCTTGAGTCACAAGTAAGAGAATCCACTCAGTTGTGGGAAGGAGAGTTCAGTGGAAGGGCTCTGGTTTCTCAGATGCTGATTGGAGGGAGAGCAGGGGCCTCAGGGGGACCCAGGAACTCAGGCTCTGCCCCGTCCCTTTCTGTTTCTCTCCCCCAGGCTTCCTGTCTCCACTCACAGCATTGTCCACAGCCCAGAACCTCACACAGCTTTGGTTAAGCAACCTGCAAGCACCTTTCAATGCATGTCTGTAAATACGCACAGACACACATACACACACTTTTTATGAGAACAGGGGCCAAAATCTTAAGAATTTTACTGACTGGTGTCATTGGACATCATGGAAGCTGGCCACACAACTCACATCCAGTTCTAGGGGATCTGGTTACTCCGAGTCAATGCCGGCATCAGCACCAGGCTGGACTTTGTCTCCCGTAACAACCCTAGTTACCAGCAAAGTTCTTTTCTCCAAAGAGGGAAGGTGCTAGAACCACCTTCTACTTATTTCACATCCCACATTAGACACCACTTCCTCCAGGAAGCCTTCCTGATTACCAAGCCCAGATTAAGCATCTCTTCTCTGAATGTCCATAGTCTCCAATGCCTCACCCATCATGGCACATAATTGGTATTTACTTGTCTATCTCTTCTCACTGGACCGTGGGCTCCAGGCGGACAGGGACTGAATCCTGGCTGAATCTCCAGGGCCTCGTACAGGTGCTACGTGTTTATTCCGAGTTTGGTGAATGATTGAATAATCCTAGTGACCCCAATGTCCCCACCTACCTCTGAAACTCCTTTTTGCTCTAACGCCAGCCCAGATCACTGTTCTGACCTTCTATTTTCAGTAATATGCACCTGTCCTCTGTCCCATCCCCTCACTTGCCAGAGGAAGTCACAGAAGGTCCAGGAGCCATCGGAGTTACAAAATCACAAATTCCCAGCTCAGTCATTTTCTAGCTGTGTTGCCTTCGGGAAGTTCACCTTGTCTCTTTGGGTCTCATATTTCTCGTCTCTAAAACAGTTTGCAAGCCAAGGCAGAGAGATTTAATAAACTATTTAATAAACTCCCTGGCAGAGGCAGAGCAGGGCCGAAAAGGGAGGGAGGGAGCTGCAATTACGGCCGCCGGGTGACAGAAGCTGTCAGCAGGTGCCTGCCGTGTTGAAAATGACATCTGGACCTCACTGCTCGTGGCAGTGACAAAGAGAGGGCCACAGAAGGGTAGGGGGTGGTTGCTGAGCGTGGGAAGGGGCCGGGGATGCAGTAAGGAGGGACCCAGAATGCCGCCTCCTGGCCCCGGGGGAAGGAGGCTGGAACGGGGACCGGACAGGGACCAGTTCCTGTGCCGACTGACTGCTGTTTTCTCAACCTGGTTTTCATCAGCCCAGCCAGCCTGTGGAGCCTGGACTGCCCCACAGAGAGGGGCACCTGAGGCAATTGCCAAGCCCACTGGGCAATGGTGGCAGGGACTGGAGCTGACATCCTGTCCCCGTCACTCCTGCCCATTGATGCTATCCGTGGAGCACCCACTCTGGCCGTATGCAGTGGGCGGTCCCTTCACCTTCTGCTGCAGATCCGCCTGGGGAGTGTTTATTTCCTCATTTTACAGGTGAGGGCCCTGGGGCTCACAGTCCCATGCTCCTTCCATCCCTCCTTGTGCCCAGATTCTGTTTCTTCCTCTGTCACAACCTTGTTGAGTTGCCATAGGTGAGTCCCCTGCCCTCTCTGGGGTGGGCAGAATGAGCCGCGGGGCCCCTTCCAGCCCTGACCCTGGTGGGCACCACGCCACGCACAATGTTACCAGGCCCCTTCCTTCGCTGTAGGCAGCTGGCACACCTGGCAAAGCTCATCTTCTGTTCCTTTCTTGTGATTTGCTTTTTGGGGTCTCTGGAGAAACCCCTGAGTAAATATTAATAACTTGCCTTTGTGTACATTGGCTGAGAAAGAGGATGAATCATTTTCTGCTTCCTTTCTGGGCTCAGAATCTTAACTAAAATGGTGCTGGATCTTCGGGCAACCCCACTGGGCCTGGTGGATGGGGCCGAGGCAGTGCCAGAATAGCTGCTCCCCCAGCTGCCTTGATGCCTGAAATTGCCCCATCCCAGAGCTGCGCCCGGACTTCCTGTGAGCACAAAGAACACTGGCACCAAAAGGCCCAGGTTCAAGGCCTGGCTCGGGCGTATCCCATATCACAGGGGGTTGTGGCTAGTGTTCTCTCTCTGACTCTCCAGGGAGACCGCGGGCTGTGTCCCTGCCAGCAGGCCAGCTTCCACACGACGGGCTCACTCCATCGCCTCATGCTGTCTGATCTGTTCTCAGTGCCACCTTTTCTGCATGGAAGGAGATCATGAAATGTAGGACAGAAAACTCAAATCAAACGCCAGGTTGCCGAGGGGATGCAGAGCAAAGGAAGACAGGTGGAAATGATGAGGTGGCCTTCTGGCACAGGTTGGCCATGGGTGATGTGCAAAGCTGTCTTCACACCTGCTGTTTCGTTTGATCTTTAAAGCAAGCCTGAAAACCACAGAGCGCTGCCCCCATGTGCGGGTGGGGACACTGAGGCACGTCAAGGGAGCTGCACAGGGCCCCACTGCTGGTGAGAGAAGAGGGGAGATTTGACCCTAGGACCAAGTCCACATCTCATTCTCCCGCCCTCCTCAGGCCGCCAGGCAAGGGGCAGGGGAGGCGGACCAGGGAGGCCATCCTCAAGGAGGGAGCTTTGAGTGGCTTGGGAAGAAGAGAAGGAACGGAAATGGAATGGGGGAGGAAAGCCCAGGTGTGGGCCTTGGGCGGGGGCTCTGCAGGTGCGGTCAGCTCGTCCATAGGAACAGCAGCTGTATTTACTTGAGCACCTACTACGTGCCCCGACTTTGCCAGAACCTGAGATGTGTCATCTCATTGACTCCTCAGATGGCCTGTGACGTGGGCGCTGTCACAGCTGGTCAGTGGTGGAGCCAGGATGGTCGCAGCCTGCCTGCACAGAGCCCAAGGGCTTGACTGCCACATCCCAGATGGAGCTTCTGCTGCCAAAATGTCTCCCTGGCTGTGTACCTTGTGGTCAAGTCACTTAACCTGTCTGAGCCTCTATTTCTTCACTTGTAAAATAGTGATAATAATGACATGAGGATGACTTTTTCTTCTTTTTTGGTGAGGAAGAGTGGTGCTGAGCTAACATCTGTGCCAATCTTCCTCTATTTCGTATGTGGGATGCCGCCATAGCATGGCTTGGTGAGCAGTGTGTAGGTCCACACCTGGAATCTGAACCTGTGAACCCCGGACCGCCAAAGTGGAGCACGTGAACTTAACCACTAGGCCACTGGGCCAGCCCTGGAAGACATTTTTGATCATCACAATTCTTCTTCAGGAGAGTGAAGTGTTTGCCTGGAAGATGCCGACAGGGGATCAAAGCTGACATGCTCAGGGTGTGACGGTGTCTGGAGGGACGCAGGTAGAGCTGCTCTGCATGAAACGAGACCAGCTTCCTCCTGAGAAATGGGGGACAAAGGCGAGAGCAGAGCTGGCAAGGTGGTGAGTCTGCGTCCCTCCCTTCAACCCCACGAATCTCTAACACCCGTAAATTCAAAATGCTGGTGTGGGTGGCTGTTTGGGAGGAGGGAGGAGCTGAGCTTTGTGTGGCCATGATCCGGGAAGAAAGACCCGGACATGTGGACAGACCTGGACCCAGACCCGGGACTGGGCCATGTCAGAGGTCACTCACTGAGCTTGGGCAGCTGGGTTTGAAGCAGTTATACCCGGTTCTCCCCGCGGGCAGGGAGCCCCGGCTGGCATAGGCTTACACCCCTTAGATCTCATCACCCTCCATACACCCAGAGCACATATTTCTGCTCCTTCAAGGCTGCGCCCTCTGCTTTCAGCCTCGACTCCAGCCACTTCCTCTCGATACCGCATCATCTCCGGGGAGCTGGCACAGCGAGCGAGCATCTCCCATATTCACTTCAAAACGGGAAGTGAAGACCCAGGCCCACCTCCAGCCGTCTCCAGCTTCCTCTGTGCCCTTCCACTTGAACCACTTACCTGCCGGGCTGGCTCTCCCTCCCCCTCCATCATTTCTTGTCCACTATAGACTGGTCTGTCCGGTCAGGGTTACAAATAACCCTCATTTCCCTATATCTTGTGGACATAGCTCTGTCCTTGTGGCCTTTGACTCCTCCGTGGCATTTGACCCAAGAGACCATTTCCTCCTTCTGGAAACGCCATCTCCCCCAGGCTTCTGTGACTCCCTCCGTGCCTGGTTTCCTTCCTACTTCACAGACCAAACACCAATGAGGAAAAATTCTAGAACTTCCTGTAAGTCAAAGGTGCCCAGGGGTATAATAGGCTGCCTCTCGAGGGAGAGGGGGAGGGGGAGGAAGAGGGACTGTGTGCATGTTGAACACCTACTATGTGCCAGGCCCTGTACAAAGCACTTTAGGTCTCATCGTCTTGTGGGGTAAGAGCTTTCATCCCCGTTTTACAGATTGTGAAACGGAGGCTCAGAATGTCTAAGGGATGACCCTGCTCATCACATAATGGAAGGATGCTGGATTTAAATCACAGTAATTGGTATGTTTGTCCAGCACCTAGGGGGTGCTGGGCCCTGAGCATTTTCTGTGAGCTGAGCCATGTGGTCCTCACCACAACCCAGGAGGGGGCTGCCATTAGTCTCACCACTTGAGAGACAAGGAAGCTGCCCCCAGGGGGAAGGGACCCACCTGAGGGCACGTAGGAGGCGGGTAGAGGAGCTGGAACTGGAGGCGAGTTCCGTGTGAGTCCACATCGCTGGAGGGAACCAAGCACCAGGAATCGGCCCCTTGACGGGGTCGCTGCTTCAGGGACCCGCTCGGGACATCGGGGCATGAGGTCCTGTGACAGGGAAGACCCTCCCCCGAGATTCCAGGAGGCTCCCCCAGAGAGATACTCTTCCCTCATGCGTCTGTGTTAGCAGCTGCTACCTTTGGTCTCTGAATCACTGTTTTCAGACTTCAGCACAGTCCACTTCTGCAAAAACAGTCATTTCTGCTATGGAATCCACTCAGAGCAGCCAGGAGGGCAGGCGCAGGGGAAAGCGGCCAAACGGGGCCAGCGTGGTGTTTCACTTGGTGGAGACTCCGCTCGCCTGTGTCAGGGAGCTGGGTTGGGGGTAGGGATCAGCCAGCGTGTGGAGCACTCGCTCTTTCAATCTTCACTGAAACAACTCAGTGAGGGGCACTCGTTTTTGTTTGTTTGTTTTAACAAAAGAGGAAACAAGTTCAGGGAAGTTAAGCAACTTGTCCAAGTTCACACAGCTGGTAAGTGATGGACTGAAGATGCGAGTCTAGGGTTTTCTGATGTCAAAACCCACCCTCTTTCCAGTGCACCAAAATAAAAGAAGGGGAGAAGGCGCATTTGCTGTGAACACTTAGCGAGTCCTTCCTGGGACTCGGGGCCTTGCCTTTATGACTATTCTATGTGATACACACACACTGTGATGCGGTTACTTCTGTCTCCATTTTGCAGATGAGGAAACTGAGGCTCAGAGAGGGCACTCCATTGCCTGGGGTCTCACATCCTGGAGACAGTTGAGCTGAGAACTTTGACCCCAAGGTCCGCATTGTTTCACAACATTTTGGGGAGAGAGGAGGACACTGGGACAGGCTCTCCTTGTCGGATCAGGGTCATCAGGGTGGACGCTGTTATCTGTGCTGGGGAGGACGGTGGGTGAATGGGAAGACAGTGGTCAAAAGAGTCAGTATTTCTTGCAAGATGGAGCCTCCTCCCAGGAGCCTGGCAGCTGAGGCCGCTCCTGAGTGCCTGCCTGCAGTGGGCCATTGCTGCCCGAGAGCCCACAGCCCCCGTGTCCCACAGGAAGGTGGAGGGCAGCTATGGGGACACAGAGGGTGTGCTGAAGGAGTGCAGCATGTGACGCATGGGGAGGAAGCCCGGGGATATAAAACAAGGTCTGGGTAGGGAACAGAAGGGAATCGAGGGGTCCATGTCTCCTGGGCTGGTTGGAGTGGAGGATGCTGGGAGAATACAGGGAACTGTGGGAAAGTGGCCTTGAATGCCAAGCCAGGACCAGCGGCTCAGAGACCTCTGTGTCTCAGTTCAGGAGTCACGAGTGCCGATGTAAATGTGGCTCCTGGTAAACATTTTTGAGAAGCAGCTTGGGATAGCGGCTGGGGGTTTGAGTATGGAATCAGGAGGACAGGCAAGATGTGAGCCTGATTCTGCTTCCAACCCACTGTGTCACCTCAGAGAGCTCGCTCAGCCTCTCTGAGTTTCAGTTTTCTTATCCAAATAAAGGATGAGGGTTACAACCTAGGAGGGCTGGGTGTCTGAGCGTTCGACAAGCCTGGATGGTATAATGTTGTGTCCCCCTCATAGTCTTGTGGTTCCAGATGCTTTAGGACCACGATCTATTGCCTTGTATTTTTTAAAAAAACTATCAATTGTGGTAAAATACAAATACCGCAGGAGTCACCATCTTAACCTTTTTAAAGTCTACAGTTCAGCGGCATCAAGTAATTCACATTGTTTTGCAACCGTCACTACCGTCCACCTCCAGAACTCTATTAATGACCCTCCATACCCATTAAACGGTAGCTCCCCACTCTCCCCCACCCCCACCTCCAGCCCCCCGCAACACCGCTCTGCTTTCTGTCTCTATGAAGCTGACTATGTACCTGATAGAAGTGGAATCAGACAGTATCTGTCCTTTTGTGACTAGCTTATTTCACTTAGCATAACATCTTCGGGGTTCATTCATATTGCAGCACATCCCAATTTTCTTCCTTTTTAAGGCTAATATTCCATTGTGTGTTTATACCACACTTTCAGCCATCAATGAACACTTGGGTCGCTTTCGCCTTTTGTCTATAGTGAATAATGCTGCTATGGGTGAACATGGGTGTACAAGTATCTCTCCAAGAACTTGCGCTCAATTCTTTTGGGTGTACATGCAGAAGCGGAACTGCTGGATCATATGTTCATTCTATTTTTAATTTTTTGAGGAACTGCCATCCTGTTTTCTGTAGCAGCTGCGCCATTTTACATTCCCACAAACACACAAAGCTTCTGATTTCTCTACGTCTTTGCCAATGCTTGTTATTTCCTGTTTTTTTTGTGTGTGTGTTTTTTTTACAGTAGCCATCCTAATAGGTGTCAAGTGTTATGTCACTGTGGTATTGATTCGCATTTCCCTAATGGTTAACGATGTTGAGCATCTTTTCACGTGTTTATTGGCCATTTGTGTATCTTTAGAGAAATGTCTATTCAGGTTCCTTGCCCATTGTTGAGTTGAGTTTGCTTTTTTATTATCGAGTTGTAGGAGTTCTTTATATATTCTGGAAATTAACCCTTATTGGATTTGTGATTTGCGAATATTTCCTCTCATTCCATGAATTGCTTTTAGCTCTGTTAATTGTGTCTTTTGATGCACAGAGTTTTAAATTTTGATATATATTGTCAAGTTTTGAGGCTGCTCAGAGGAGCAAAGTGGCAATAATCAAGTTCCAGTTAATTCTGCCCAACACAGAACCCCACACCCAATTTCTCACCAGTCCCTCCTTTAATGGGTCTCATGCATGGAAAGGACTAGATTCCATGAGATAAAAAACTAAAACTTGGGGCTGGCCCCATGGGCGAGTGGTTAAGTTTGCGTGCTCCACTTCAGCGGCCCAGGGCTTCGCCAGTTCGGATCCTGGGTGCAGACATGGCACTGCTCATCAAGCCATGTTGAGGCGATGTCCCACATGCCACAACTAGAAGGACCCACAACTAAAAAAAATATACAACTATATACTGGGAGGATTTGGGGAGAAAAAGCAGAACAAAAAAGGAGATTGGCAACAGTTGTTAGCTCAGGTGCCAATCTTAAAAAAAAAAAAAAAACTTGCTCGGTCTGTGTAGCATCATTGTGCTTTAGAGGGCAGTGCTGGCTGTGGCTTCAGACTGACCTGGGACAAGTTCGGGCAGGCCACTTGCTCCTCGGAGCCCCAGGCTCCTCACCTGAAACATGGAAATAGCTCCCACCTTGGGGGGAAGCGGGGACCGGTACATGTGTGAAAACTCAGGATCTGGCTCCCATGGGACTTACTTACAATTTGTGTTTGCCACCTTCACATGACAGAAGCTTTGGGGACAGCTGGGAAAACCTGGCCACTTTCCTGACTTCATATTCAAGGGGTCAAGGGCTTTCTTTCCATAATTCCAGCTCCCTGAATGGCCCATGACAGCCTAGGGTTTATCCAGACCACCCATGTGGTTTCTCCCCTCAGGGTCAAGGAGATTGACCCTGTGTTGTCCCCATTGACATCTGTGTTGCCCTCAGCCTCTCCTGAGTTTCAACCTCTCCGTCCCCAAATTTTAGTCTCTGGAATTTGGGGAACAAATTTGTGTTCCCTCTCTTCACATTTCATGAGGATCCCCACAGTCCCCAGCTGAGGATGTTCACTGAGTAGACACTGATGATACAGTACTGGAGACAATGGTTTGGTCATCGACTCCTGGAGAGGGACAGGAGAGTGGATCATGAGGGCATCTCTAACCAAAACAGAGGAGGGAGCTGGGAGAGCCCAGCCGTCCACCACCATCATCATCATCCCTGCCACCATCATCACCACCATTACCATCATCTCCGTTGTAATAAAGAGTTTGACTCCATTTTTGGTGTTGGACCACAAATAGCTTTCGGATCACACTTCTCCCTTTTACCCTTTCCGTCCCTCATCTGGACAAACTGATAAGAAGGCCTGTGCCCCATCCCTTGGCCCTGGCCAGAAGTTCAAACCAAGCAAATCATGTTCCTTGCACAGGAGCCCTGACCATGGCTCATCTGTAACCAGAGAAAAGCCAGAGCGAGTCCTCCCTCCCTTTGCTCAAATCAAATGGACAGCCTGGGCGCATGCCCTGCTCTCCCCAGAAAGCCTCGTTGTGTGTGTAGTAAATCTTTTCATACTTGGTGCAGGAGTGACATCATCAGGTTCAACATCCAAAGCAATTTGTGCGTGAGGGTTTGATCCCACCCTCCATGGGGCAATCATGAGACAATGATCCCCACCATCATCACCTCCACCACTGCCACCACCATCATCACCTCCACCACTGCCACCACCATCATCATCTCCATCACCACCACCATCATCACCTCCATCACCATCACCACCGCCACCATCACTATGACTTAACCCATTGGTTTGTGCTGAGCACAGGACTCTACATGGATTATCTCATTTAATCCTCATGACAGCCCATGATATAGGGACAGCTATTGTTCCCATTTTAAATATGAGAAAACTGAGTCATGGAAAGGACAAGTCACTTGCCCAGCATCATGTGGAGAGTACAAGGGGGAGCTGGGCTCCGCATCCACCCTCTGGGCTTCACACCCCCACTCTTATCTACTATGCTCTCTGTCTCCTTCATGATGAGGAAGTTCTTCTCTGTATCTAACTGCTCACTCTCCCACTGCAGCCATCGTCCATTTCCTCTTTCTGACTTCAGAGGGGTCCACGGCAGAATCCAGCCAGGGATCCCAGGACCTCCCTTGGCGCTGCCTCCCTTCATCTCCTCTCCTCCCACACTCTCTCCTGGGGACCTCCTTCACTCCTGAGATTTCGATTATCACCTCCCTGGTGATAATTCCCAAACGCCTCACACCCCAGGGACTTTGCCTGCAGCCGGGCCCTCAAACAGCAGACACATGGACACCTGCCTGTGGACACCTGCCTGTGGACACCTACCTGTGGACACCTGCCTGTGGACACCTGCCTGTGGACTCTGCTCTGAGCTTTGACACTTTGCTGGTTTGTCATTGATGCGCCCAGCAGCCCTGCGAGGTGGACCTGACCCTACTTACAGGTGGGAAACTGGGGCCCAGAGAGGGGGACAGAGCCAGGGTCAAGGCCACTTCCATCTGGGCTCAGAGCCTGTGCCCTCCCTGCACCTGCTGTCAGCCCACCCGCTGCCCCTGGGCTGTGTCCCACATGGGTCACTAATGTCACCGAGCGCTGGCTCCAGGCATCCCTCCAAGTGGGACTGAACTCCTTCACTTCCCACTGCACCCTCTGTGGAGTGGCCATCAGGATCCACGGGCAAGATGTCACCCAGCCCTGGCCACCGGGTGCCACCTCGGCTGTCTCACTCTGACGCCTGTGCCCCCTGCCCTGAGCGTTGGCAAGGCCCCGGCTGCGCCCCCCGCCTGGGGCGGCCTCCACCACCCTCACCAGTTCCACCAGGAAAAGTACACTCTCAGCTCAAGGACCAAGTCCCGTGCCACCTGCTCTGGGAAGCCCTCCCTGGTCTCCCCTCCAGGAGCACCCGTCCCGGATGGAGTCTCTCCGTGAGAGCATCAGTCTCCGCATCCTTAGGACGCATCCATGTGTCCTTCTCCTCTACACAGCAGGTCCCCGAATAGCCTACGATGGCATCAATCTGCCCTGACAGGGACCTTGTTATTTAATAAAAACTGCACTGCCCTGAGGCCCCAGGGCCTGGTTGGGGGGCCTATGAAAGTGGGGAGAGTAGACCCCGCGCTGCCTCCAGGCTGGGTCAATGGCAGGCTTGGGGGCTGCCAGTGCTCTCCTGAGATCTCTGCCACTGCGGGACTACAAGTGTATTAATTCTGCAGGGACGCTGCAGTGCCCACGTGGCAAGAGATGCGGGGTCGGGGACAGGGGGCGGGCTGAATGCCGGACGAGGGTGAGGGTGGCGGAGCTGTGACGGGGGGTGAGGAAATAAAGGTCGGGCAGTGGCAGCCCTGACGGGGGCCCGGGGCCTTCAGCCGCCTGGACTGTTGGAGCAGCGCCAGCCGGAGCAGGTGCTCAGCCAATCCTCACAGACACGTTGTTGGACGAGCAAATCAGTGCACGGCCAGGGAACCTGAAGATTAACGATGATGGTATCTTTGGTATGCACAATCGACATCTTCTAAACCTGTATGCGGACAATAAATAAAAGCATCTTCAGAAAATGTTGCTGTTCTCATTCATCTGTAAGATACAACCTAGGTGTGTGAGTTGCCAGGCTGCCATAGCAAAGTGTCACCGACGAGGTGGCTTAAAAAACAGAAATCAATGGTGTCCCAATTCTGGCGGCTGGAAGGCTGCAGTCGAGGTGTTGATGGGGTGTTTCTTTCTGAGGCTCTGGGGAGAACCCGTTCTGTGTCTCTTCCTGCCTTGTAGGTGGCCGCTTTCTCCCTGTGTTTCTTCACGTCGCCCTCTATCCACGTGTGTCTCTTTCTCTTCACGTGGTGCCCTTTCTCTAAGGACATCAGTCACACTGGTAGGGCCAAAGGGAGCCCCGGGTAGCTGTGGAGGGCGCCATGAAGACGGGCAGTGCCCAGAGCAGGCGGCCAACCGCCCGGGGCCCCTGGGCCCCCTCCCTCCTCCCACCACACCCTGCAGGGGAGTACAGGCTTGGAAATGGAGGTCGGCTCCAAGTAAACAGATTAGCAGTGGTTATTGGGTCAGTTTATTAATGAAGTGTCCTAAATACATTTAAGTCTGGGAGCTTCATTTAGATTTACAGGGATAATTCAGATTTATAGGACTAGTTGTTACGCGTTAACTGCAGAAAATGCAGTTCGTTCTCAGAGACGACATTTCCTGAGTGTGAAGGACGCTGTCGAGTTCCTGGTGTCGAGGCTGAGCTGATGGGGATGGAAGGGATGGCTGCTCCTCATCCCACAGGTGCGTGCTATTTAGGGGATCACTGGTCGTCCCCCCAGGTGTTTATTCAATCAGACGCAGATGTGGCCCCATGGAGGAGGTGCACACAGCCATAGAGACATGCGGGGCTGTGTCCAGAGTGGCTGGAGAGCTGAGGGCGCCTAGGGTGGGGACAGGGGGTGTGGTGGAAGCAGCCAGGGTGGAGTCTGGAGCCCTGGGTTCTCGTCCCCCTGGGCGCTGCCTGGCCTGTGACATTGGGGTGCTCACCTCACCTCTGCTCTTTCGTCTCCAGAGCTTGGAATCAGGAGGGGCGGGGAGGGAGGGTTGCCTGGAAGCCCTGCTGGCTCTCAGGGTCAGTGGCTCTGGTCCCACGTGTGCGTGGGGATGACTGCTCGGTTCCTATGGGCTGATGGATTAGATTAGAGGACCAGGGCTGGGGCAGAATCTCCACTGCTCTTACTTGAATGTGTGACCTTGGCCGAGCCCCTTTGCCTCTCTGAGCCTGTTTCTCCAGCTGTGAAATGAAGGGTTGAACAGATAATCCCTCTGGTCCTGCCCAGCTCTGTGTCCACAGCAAGTGGGGAGTCTGGCCACAGCTGAAACTGGGGAAGAGATTTCCATTATCATCATCACCACCGTCACCACCATCATCATGACCACCACTGTAGCCATCACCATCTTCAACATTTTCACCATCATCCTCATCATTGCCATCATCACCATCATCACCACCACTACCGTCATCATCATCTTCACCATTATCACCACCACCATCATCATCATCATCACCACCATCACCATCATCATTACCACCGTCATCATCATCATCACACCACCACCACAAAATCCTCATCATCGCCATCTTCGCCATCATCCTCATCAGCACCACCATCATCAATATCTTCGCCACCATCACCACCACCACCATCACCACGACCGTCACCAGGAAGAGTGCTCCCTCTGTACTGGACACAGTGTGGATAGCGGGCTTGCTTCTGCTCACTGAATAGTCACTGTTTTCATACCCATTTTATAACTGAGGAAACTGAGGCTCAGAGAAACCAACTGACTGCCAATCCTATCACGGTCCAGTGGAGGAAACTGAGGCCAGAGAAGGGAAGGGACTTGCCCAAGGTCATGTTTTGCTCCACAGGCAGAGCTGGGCCCAGAAACTGGTCTCCCCATCTTTCTCCTTTTACTTCTCCTTGTGTTGCTTCCAAGGATGTGACACCTGACCCCTCAAATATTCTGCTCATTCTACAAAGTGTAATGGACATGGGGTGCCTTGTGCTGGGCTAAGCGCCTTGAAGGGGGAGCAAGGAGGGGCCAGACTTTCCCAAGGACTTCACTTTCCAGAGGTGACCACTCACAGGTGAGTTAATCCTGGCTCCAGACCCATATGAGCTTTCAGGGAGAAATGTCCAGCAAGTGGCGGATTGGGATCAGGAAACCATGGCAGGTGGGTCATACTCATGGGTCCAGGCCTGAGAGTCAGAGCCTGGTCAGCAGTAGATGGCAGAGCAGAGGCACGGCCACCCCTGAACCCGAATCAGCCCCAGGACTGATAGAATCAGGGAACCCCAGACCTATAAGTCTCGCCTTTGGAGATCAACACACAATGTGAGACCCCGTAGGTCAGTTCATCCAGGGGCTCATGGAGGCTCCAGGGTTCCAGGCTGCACTCACCTGAGGTCCCCCTGGGAGTTGGGAGCAGCTCCAGGACCTGGAGCCCAGCCCCCTGCCAGCTCATGAGGTCCCGACTCTGCCCCTTGGATGGGCAGCCGCCCTCGGCCGTGGTCTGCAGCCTCTGCTGGGCTTGGGCAGAGAAGAGCAGCCAAGTGCACATCACGGCGGCCCAGGAGCCCCCAGCAGCTGGCCAGCCGGGGGGCCAGGCGCCCCTCCAAGGATGCACCCAAGCCATTCGGTCGGGCTTTGGGGGTAAACACCCCGTGTTGAAATCCTGGCACCTCCTGTCCCTAAGAAGAGTGCCCCGGGCCCCTCAGCTAAACTTGCTGGCCCTCAGGTTCCCTGTTTGCCAAATTGGAGTTCAGGACACCTGTGCTGAGGACAAAACAAGAAGACACCAATGTCTCCATCCAGAACCATCATTTCTGAGCACGGCGCTGACAACTCCATACCTGCCTCTGGATCCTCCCCACAAGGAAGGTGCCATCATTGTCCCCCTTGGCTGACGGGGAAACTGAGGCTCTGTCAGGTGAGGGGCACACCTCGAGTCCACGGCTATGAGCGGCGAGGCCAGGACACACAGCCAAGTCTCCTGCAGCCCTGCCCAGGTCCCCTGCCCTCAGCCTCGTCCTTTTGCAAAGATGAAATGAGTGTCATTAAGGGACCTCATTTTCAGCAGAGCTGATGCAGAGCTTTTGGACACGCTTTGAACCAGTCAGGGCTCGGTCACACGCAGCCTTTGTGATGGCCCTTGCTCAGCACGGGGACCAGAGGGCCAGGCAAGCTGGTTACACGTGTTGAAATATTGCTTGATGTTGCTCGATGGTCCCTCTGCGAGGGGACAGATTGTCCTGACATATTGTTGGTGGAGGGAAGGGAGGGAGAGAGGAAGAGAGAGGGAGAGACAGAGACATAGAGAGGGACACACAGAGAGACAGAGACACAAACAGAAAGAGAGAGAGACAGAGAGAGGAAGAGGATATGCAGAGACTTACGTGTCAGGACATGGTGAATACTGAATTGAGCTGCTTTTTGTGGGACTAGAATGTCCACGGAATGTTTGAAAAACAAACTCCCTGGCAGCAGAGACAGGTGGGCACCTGCAGGCGTGGGGACCGCAGAACACAGGGGCTCCCTCAGCGAGTGGGCAGGGGACCCTGTGGGGCTGCAGGGGTGTCTGAATCCGGGCGCAGAAGGGTGGCTGTGTGTGAGCAGTGGGGAGACACCATCACCTGGAGCCCCCTGCCCACACCACAGTGTGGTCGTGACGTCCCCAGGAGCCAGGTCTAGTAACCTGAGTCACTCAGCCCGTGCAGAGGTGGGGGTCAGGCTCTTGCTCCCCTCCCCCACTAGAGGGGCTCCACTGGTGGGTTCAAGGGGTGTGGGGACAAGTTTTGTCAGCCAACCACAGGCTGGCCCCTGCCTGCCCTGTGGGGTGTGAGGGGTGGGGGTCTGGGGCACCTCTCTGCCCATCCTTTGCCTTAGAGACAATCTCTGGGTGGCCTCACCTCCCCCCAGCTCCCACTTCATGCATCCTTGCAGTAAACATTTGCCAGGCCGGTGCTGGCTCTGAGGAGGATGTGCATTAACTGGGTCCCAGCTCTTGGGGGGCTCACAGACCAGTGCAGGAGATGGAGAACCAATCCCACACGGAACACTGGGGTTGAGAGCCATCCCAGGACCCCTCATGTTTGTTGAGCACTTACTGTGTGCCGGGCACTGGGCTTCGTGATGTGACATGCGGGGCAGTTCTGCCCCAGGAATGCTGTGTCTGCTCCGGGCTGGTGTTCTCGTCGTTCCGCTCGCTCCTGCCAAACCCAGCCATGGATCAGTGCAGCCAGCTGCTCCCTTCACATCCACACTGAGCACAGAGCAGCTGCGGAAAAACTGCGTCTCAGGGAGGACTGACACCCCTTCAGGGCACGGGGGCCACCTCAGCTGTCACCTGCATCACCCATCCCTCCTCTGACCCTCCCTGGGCCTGCTCCACCCCCTGCCCTGCTAGAACTCTTCTAACCCTCTGCCCTTCTCAAGGTCAGTTTCCAGCCCCAGCCCTGTCACTAGCTGCAGGTCCCCTCAGCCCCTTCGGTGCTGGGACAGAGAGGCTGTGGGGCACTCACTCCCTTTTTCTTCGTCTGCTTATCCTCACCCATCTCAGGGGCCCTGCCCTGGCGGAAAGCCAGACCCTGTACCTCCCACCGGCTCCCACCTCCTCCCACCACCGCAGGAGCTCTTGGGCACCCCCTCTCTCTTCCCACGTCTTCAGCAACCTCAGCTCACCACTTAATTCTTCCTGTGTACAAGCTACTCAGACCTTCCCCATCCTTGGCCTTAAAGTAAACCCTTCTCTTCATATCCCAAACCCCCTTGAGCGAATGTCTTCTTGCCTCATCAGCAGCCACTATTTAAAGGAATTGTCTCAGTTCTCTTTTTCTATTCTTGCCTTCTCTGCTCCAGCGGCCTGGATAAGCCATTACCCCGCCCACTGCAGCCGGCCTATGCCTAGGGACTCTTCCAGACCCAGCTCAGATATCACGTTTTTGAAGATGTTGCAGCAGATGTGATTACTGCTTCCCCCATGTCCCCCTGGCCCGTCCTGGGTTGTCCGGCTGCAACGTCAGTTCCTGGCAGGCTGGCCAGGAGGTCTCCCTCCTCAAATGTCGCTGCTCTCTTCTTCTCTGCCTGTGCGCTTTCTCCAGCCCCGACAGAAGCGTACTCATCTGTGGGCAGGCACAAGGGCCCAGTGTAGGGGACTTACATCCCGGGAGTAGCCCTGGACTTGGGGGGTGGGGGTCAGTGGATAAATGCTCCCACCTCCCCACACCAGGATGTCAGTCCCGAGGGCCCTCCACACAGTTCCTCAGATGCACCCCATGGGACTGAGTCCCGATTGTCCGCAGAAGTAGCCGCTCACTGACACTCCCTTTGTTGGCTTTTCTCCCTTCTCTGCCTCGTTCTTTGCACTCCCTCCCTGTGCTGAGTCACCTCCCAAATAAACTACCGGAACCCAGGTCCTTGTCTCTGGTCTGCCTGGGGCACCCTCTCTAAGACAGACCCTGCCCCACCTGACCTCCAAGGAGGTCCCTCCGTGCTCCCTCCTCTTGGTCTCTGATGCACACTGGGCATTTCTACGCCCTGTGCAAGACTGTGAACATCCTGCTCAAGTCATGCTCTTATTATCTTCGTATTCCCATCCCCAAGCACTGTGCCTTGGAAAATAGATGGTTATTAAATGTTCGTTGAGAGAGTGAGAAAGTAGATGATGGCGTGAATGAGTGAGAAATGAGTCTCACACTTTCCAAGCCCTCTGGCCAGCCCCTGAGGGCGAGTTACACCAATGCAGCATCTGATCCCCTCAAAGCGAAATTCCAATTCCCCACCAGCAGAAGCTCTGCTGTCGCGTGTCCCGCCCAGTCCCAGAGGCCTTTCACTCTGCTCGCCAACCCTCCAGTCCCCCCTCCCATCATCTGCTCCGTACAGCCCAGGGCATCCTCCTGCTGGAACAGTCCTCAGAGCTCTGAGCCGCTCAGCGGGAGGTGGCAGCTCGAATTAAGTAAAAGTTAGAGGAGCACAGTGAAATGCTGTTGGGATGAGACATAAATCAGAGCCACCTCCCGGCGGATGTCTCTTTAGAGGGATGGATGTGTCTCAGCTGGACTTCTGGGCTCATCTGGAAGCACCCAGAAGAACCATCTATTGGCAGCCAGAGAGAATAACACTGAGAAATGATCATTTCAACGGATCAGTCTATTTGGCTCGAATGGATCCTTGGAGGTTTCCAGGAGAAGCAATTAAAATTGTTGTTGCCGAATTGAAGAGGCTGCGTCCAAGCTGAGGTTGGCCCACATGCTTTATCTAGCCTTTCATTCCCTGGGGTGGGGAAGGGACACTCTGAGCGCATGTAGAAAGCTTGGGGCACTCGAATGCAGCACGCTTGTCCCACAAACAATAATTTTACGAGGAGCAAAAAGGCTTGTAGAAGGGGTGGAGGGGACCCGAGTTTATACTGCACGTTAGTGGTGGGGCTGGGAATCTGAATCTGAATCTGGACAACTCCACCCCCCTGATTTTTCTGAAGGGTGGAAGGGGTGGAAGTCATGTCGAAATCCAAGATGCCTGATCTTGAGTTAAAACACTGGGTGGGTATCGGGGTCCTGGGGTCTGGTGTTGGCTCTGCCCCTCACTTGCTGTGTGACATTGGGCAGGTCTATTCCTCATGCTGGATCTCAGCTTCCTCATTTAAAAAATGACATGATAGATGAGCTCTAAGGGGCCTTCCTACTCCAAAAGTCTGTGATGCTCTGGGCCTCAGTTTCCGCATCTTTCAAGCAGGCACAATGCTCTACCCCCTAGGATGCTGTGAGGATCAAGTGAGGTCCAGCAGAAGCTCCTTGGAACAGCTGTATGAAAGTAAACCCTGGAACAGCTGTTATCATCACTCACACATCAGCAGCGAGGTGGGCTGAGGGCAGAGTTAGGTCCATATGTGAGCTGCTAGATGGAGGAAAGGAGAAACAGATGTGTCACTCCCCTCTAGTCTGGCGGTTCTAAAACTGGAAGGGACCCCAGAGTGGGCTGTAGATCCCTGGGGGTGGGTCTCTGAGGCCAGATCCCCCTCACTGTTTTCAGTTGTCAGATGGAATCTCACATCTCAGCCTTCTAGGCCAAGGGCTGTGGCTGTGTTGGGCTGTGAGCAGAGTGAGGTGGGGAGAGAAACAGGAGGAGGAGGAGGAGGAGGAGGGACAAGGGGAGAGGAGAGGACAGGTTTCTTTCTTGAGATCAAAGGCTGGCACTGTCACTCACTAGCTGAGCGAATGGGGGAAAGCACCTCAGTTTTAGTCCTTGGTTTTCACGTCTGTAAATTGGGAACGAGAATCGCACTTCTCTGCTGGGGAAAATGCTGGCCAGGCTCTTAGCACCACACTGAGCTCGGGGTAAGTTCTCAGCACTCAGTGGGCAGCAGGGCCAGCGGCAGAGCAGGAGGAGTTGCTGTGAATCCACAGAATGGTGTGTCTTCAGGGGGAGGCCACAGTGTCTGTGCTGCTCACCATGAGGACAGGAAGACAAATGGACTTCTTCTCAGAGAGCAACAGGTGAATTTGCCCAAGTGGAGGGAGGTGGGGAGAGGCACAGAGGCCCAGGTCATAGATGGAGGACATGCAGTTAACAACTTTCTGTTACATCAGTAAAAGCAAGAATTATTCACATCTGCCCGAGGGCAACTATATTAGTGTGGAGAACAGTTCTGTTCATGTGCTATTGATGATTATAATGATTATTATAATAAGAAGCTGAAGGCAAATTTCAAGTCAATAGATCAATCAGGAAGAAATGTCAACCATGTGCAAATGACTGTCATGTGTGTAAACAATGGGTGTGGTGTTAGTGAGATGGGAGAGGGATGATGGGGCACTGACCATGTGCGGCCACCCTGGGCACTCACTGGGCTCGGCATTCGGTATCAAATGAGGTGCAGCAGGCAAAACAACAACCCCCAAATCCCATGGTGGGTGAGTGGGCCTGACTCCAACCCAGCTTTCTGGACCCCAGGCTCTGACTGCTCATCAAAGTTGCCCAACACCATGTCTTCTGGCTGGACCTTCCTAGGCCTCCCAAGCCCAGAGAACTGGGGGACAGTCTGGGACTGAGGGGTACAGACGGCTGGGGTGAGGGGGCCTTCCCTGCAGTGATGACCTGGACAGGAAGTGTAACCCGGGACTGTGTCTGCAAGGCCAGAAGGCTGAAAGTGAGAAAGCGTATTTCCATCGGGGTTGTAATATCCTTAGACTATGGGGTGTCCTGGCTGGAAAAGCCTTTAGGGGTCATCTGGCGAAGCACCCTTATTTTAAAGTTGAGGAAACTGGTACTTGAGGAAGTGACTTGCCCAAGGTGACGGGGTGAGTCAGTGGTCTCAGAGAGGGACTAGAACTCTGGGTTCCTGATCACCACACGCCCCCACCAAGTTCTTTCCCCACAACAGCCTGATGACTTTGTCTGCATGCTTGTAGGTACAGAGTGGTCTTGATGAAGTGCTGCCTCCGTGCAGTGGGTTGGGCCAGGTAAATTCTTTGTGACCTGGGGTTTACCTTGGTGCCATTAGCCCAAACTCACCAGGTCCCTCTTTCTGATCTCCCTCATGCTGGGTCCCTGAGAGCCTTCTCCAGGGAGCCAGGTTCTGTCCATGGTGCTGAAGCAGGATCATTTGTTTCAACAAACGAGCGCTGGCCTTAGAGTCCTTCCCACCTCTGTCCTTCCCCTCCCACCACCTGTTCTAGTCCAAGATGACATTGCTGTCTGGGGCCTCTGGCCCATATAATGGGAGTGTGCCTCCTGTCTCTGATTGACTCAGGCCACTGCCTCCCTCACCAATAGCATCGGCAAGGTTTCCCAGGGCAACCTGTTAAACGCTTGTTGCCATGGGAGCCTCTGCCACTCTCCTGTTAGTGTCACTTTACCATGGATCTAGTTTATGCTGTAGTGAACCCAGAGCAGGGTTTTTAATGATATGTTCCCAGGGAAGGTCAGAGATCATAATTAATGCCCCAAGAGGTCTAGTAACGAGGGAAAGGAAACACGTGCCTTGAATTATGTGCCAGGTGATATGGTAGATGGTGTTTATACATTATTATGCATGATTAAGCCCATTTTACAAATGAGGGAACAGACTCAGAGAAGTTGGGTCACTTGCCTGAGACCACACAGCTTATATGTGCAGACAGTACACAAACCTTTCCACTGCTTCTCTTTCCTGAAAAGCTGGTCTAGGATTAGGCTGTGGAAGTCACACACCTGCTCCTTGGGGCTCAGTGACCCTGTCCTTCCTAGCTCCATGTGACTGCGTCCCTGAGTGAGCAGCTGGACCACAGCAACCAGAAAGAAGAGCCTACACTGATATGCCCGTATTCTTTCCTGGAATTTTGGGATGGCTGAGTTGGGAAGATTCCTCTGGAAACTAAATCCTGCCCCAAGTCCAGCATCACCAAAACAGTCAAGGGAAACAGATGGTAGCGTGGTGGGTATTTTATACCTGTCCGCTCTTTCAGGTCTGGAGTTTAGTCCTGATTTGAACATTTCTTGGCTGTCTGATCTCAGGCAAGTTGCCTAACCTCTCTGAATCTCCTTGAAATAGGGTTTTAGAAGATTAAATGCAGCACCAACAAAGCTTAGCCCCCAACCAACTTCTGGAACCTTTCTGTCTCCTCTCTCTAATCCATCTACTTGGTCATTCCAGAACCTTCCATATGCATGAATAGGGACACCCTCTCTGGACATAGGTTCTGATCCAAGCTGAGCCAATAGAAACTTTCTGGGATTTTGGAGGTAGAGGGGAAAAAGTTAAGTCCCTTCTTGTCTGTTGTAAGCTTGGGAGCCAACGGCAACGATGTTCCACCAGGTGGGCTGAGGCATGGAGAGCACTTGTCTGCAGGGAGAAAGCAAGAAACAAATCTTATCACAGAGAAAAACCGTGAGATGGATGACGAGAGCATTTTCTGGGTTGGCCTCTATGCCAGCCCATTCCCGGCATGCATCTCAAGCCCTGGACACCCCATACCCTTCAACAAATCCCCACTTTTGCTTAGGTTAGCTGGAGTTGGCTGCTGTTCCTTGAAACCAAAAAGGCTGAATATAATAAATATAAATGTTCTTTGTAAAATGTAAGAGCTAAAGACCACAGTCCAAAGCAGGGCATTCGATGCCTTTTGCCCTCCCCCAACAAAAATAATGGTGCACTGTGTCAGGCCTGCAATATTCTTTCCTGCCACAGCCTCCTGCTTGTGGCATTGCCTCTAACCAGAATGTTCTCTCACCTCTGAAAACCTCCTGCTTAACGTCTGATCGTACTCAGATGTCACTTCCTCAGGGTAGTCTTCCAGGATTGCCCTGGCAGGGCTAACCCCACCCCCTGCCCATGCAGACGTCTTTCAGACACTTGACCGGAGACTCTGAGTCCCCCGCTCAGGGTAGAGAGCACCTTGAGCAGGTGCAGGAGGAAAATGGTGGTGCTGCCCTGGGCATGGCACTCTGCGGGCCAGTCCCGCTCCCTAGCGTGGGGCCCTACACTCTGGGCCTCTGTCTCAGGGTCCCCAAGGCCCCCAGCCTCTGAATGCCTGAGTCCCTGGGCCAAGCACTGAGGACAAATTTCACCCCTGCTCCCCCCCCACTCCTTTCCTCTTCTGGGTTACGAGGGACCTGCTGCCCCCCTGCCCACTCACTGTGCGGGGCTCCTCCGAGTGGGTTCACCTCTTGCCCTCCATGTCCTCACCAGGCAAGAATCCTGAAGAACTGAGGTCAAGGCAGATGGAAATTTCCCCCAGGTCCAGTCCTGTCTTCTCCACCGTTTACTCCCTCTCCACCAGCTCCTGTGGCATCACTGCCCGGAATGTGCCAAGAAACTAACCCAACTCCCAGTGCCCCTGGACGCGCGTGGATGAATGAATGAGCGAGCGAGCGATTGAACGCCCCTGAATGGATCTGCCTGGCATTTTCATGGCCCTGAGGCCACTTAAACTCCACCTCAGTGCCTCCCCCTCTGCCGGTCTAAGATGGAAATCTGGTCCCACCTGAATCCCCACCCTCATGTCATGCAACTCCCCCTCCCTCCATCCCTCCTGCCCCCTGCTCCTGGCAGTTCCTGGAACACGTCCTGCTCCTTCACGTCTGATATTCCTGTGAGCTGCTCCCTCTTTCTAGAACTCTCTTCTCCTTTCCTGCCACTCCCCTAGTCCACTCTGCACAGTGCAGACAAAAGCATTTTAAAAACACGAGCCTGGTGGCATCACAGCCCAGCTTAAACCTCTCCTGTGGCCCCTATAGCCCTGGGATAAACCACTAGACCCTGGCACAAACCAGGTGGTCTTCCTGGCTTGGTTCTTGTAAAATTTCCAGTCTTGTTCCAGCCACACTGATGCTCTCTGTTCCCAGGATGCCCCAAGCTCCTTCCTGCCTCAGGGCCTTTGCATAGGCAGTTCTGGCCACCAGGAAAGTTCCTTTTTGCCTGACTGGCTTCTGATCCCTTTGGTCTCAGTTCAGATAGTTCCTTAGGGAGGCTTTTCCTGCCAATTCAGGCCCCATTGTTCAAGCTCACATATTGTCACATTCTTTCTCTTAATAGTATGCATCCCAGTTTCAGTTTATACATTCATTTGTTTGGCTGTCTGGTTATCTCTGCTCTCTCCTAGAACATAAGCTCAGTGGGGGGCAGGAAGCATCCTGTTGTTCAAGTGCCTGGTACAAAATAGAACCTAAGCAAAGACATTCAATGAGTAGATACATTCATGAAGGTCCCCTGGGCCCCTGAGTGAGACAGAGACTGGAGGCAGTGTTCCCCACAGGTCTGACATGCGCCTTCTCCGCCCACTGCCTGTGTCCTCTTTGGTGAGCAGGAAGTCAGCAGGGATGCTGTCACCATGGGAACCCACATCCTGTTTCAGGACTATATTTAATTCCACTCAATTCCACTCATCACTTCTACGAGGAAGACCATACCATTTTGACATCATCAGGGCCCTGGAGACAACAGGGTATCAACGGGCCACTGAAACCTCAGGCTGGAGCCACCCACCCCGACCCATGCCTCGAAGGCTCCCACCCAACGGGAGGCCATTTTGTCCTTTGCATCTTGGGTAGGATGTATGCCGTGCTGGGGGAGGTGGCGAGACCCCTGGAGGCCCAAGGTCATTGGGAATCGGGAGGCACTGCCAAGGCCAGCTCAGCTGTGATTGGCCCAACAAGTGAGTGCCTCTGATGGGTCCAGCTGACGGGACGTGTGATTGGTTGGCTCCTCCTGTGATCTGCTTGTGGGGTGAATTCCTGCCTCCCCAGCCCTGGGATGCTGTGAGGTGTCTGCCTTTCTACTCTTTATCCTTCTGTTGGCAGCCCATGAGGCAGCGCAGCAGAGACTACAGCCCTTGAGATGTTTGGGGCATCCGGCTCCTCCAGGGTCCAATGGTCCTGCGGGAGGTCGAGTCCTGGACTCAAGTCCTTCCGGAATTTCTTTCTCTTCCCACTACAGAGCAGTGAGCTGGGGGAACTGACTTGAGAAAGTTTTCCTGCTTTTTCCACAAGGCCTGTCCCCTGAGCCCTTTGAAGTGAGACACCAGCTCAGGGAACCCCACTCTCACCTTCAGTGGGCTCCGAGGGGCTACAGTCGCATCAGGGAGGCCCTCGTTCTCCTTGGGGTCTTGGGGACCAGAGTGTGCACAGGTCGTGAAGAGGACCTCCGGGGTGTTTGTGCAGGACCCTCCTTCCCTCCTCAGCGGATGGAGTCACCTCTGTGGTGAGAAGCCCACTCTGTGTGCTGGAGCTGGGGGTCCTCACTGGGGTGGGCACATGATTCAGCCTCAGCCGATCAGAGTCGTCCCTAAGTTTTGACATATGGACACTTAGGGGATCCTCTGGGATCACAGCCACAAGGACCATCTCAGCCCGGAGCTGCTGGTGGCCATCCTCCCCAAATGACGAGAAAGCCTGTCTGAGAAGGGGAGCAGAGCCAGGAGGCTGGTGCGTTCTGGGAGATGGAGGGGAGGCCCTGTAGGCTGGAAGGATGAGAAAGGAGGAGGGGCGAGGCTGAGGAGGTCCCGGGGGGCCTCCCCACGCAGGTGAAAGGTCATCTCTTCCCCAGCCGTCTCTGTGCCACATGCTGTGCTGAGCCCTGAGTGGTCTGGGGTGGAGACGGGAGTGGCTGAGACTCTTCTCGGCTCACCCCAGGCCCCCGTCACCCCCAGTCTCTGATTCTGCTCTTGGCACAAGGTCACAGTGTTTGGCTGACTCCTGAAGGGATTTGTTAAAAAACTAACCCCGTACACAGAGGGCAAGGAGAGACTGAAGAAAGAGGGAGCCCAGTCTAGATGGGTAGGCGGTAGTTCTTTATTTTTTGGTGAGGATTGTCGCTGAGCTAACATCTGTGCCGATCTTCCTCTGTTTTGTATGTGGGACGCTGCCACGGCATGGCTTGATGAGCGGTGTGTAGGTCCATGGAGGGGACCTGAACCAGCGAACCCTGGGCTGCTGAAGTGGAGCGCGTGAACTTACCCACTATGCCACCACCGGGCCATTCTAATAAGCAGGGGAACTTCCTACGAGGCTTTTCTTGTGGGACTGCAAGACGAGTACATCTCTGCATCCACCCCCCAGAATCTTAAAGTTTACCTGGACACCTTGACTGGCATCCATCACATGCACCATCCAAATGGTGTCACCAACACGCTGCTCTCTCAAGGCTGAGTCTTTGGAAATGGCTCCCACGGCGGGGACAGTGGGCAGAAGGTACCTTCCAGGACAGAGGAGGAGGTGAGGAGCTTCCAGTTGCCCAGCTTGAGGTCAACCGGAGGTCATGTCCTTTCAGTGACCTCCTCCACCAGAAAGGTCTGTGGTCAGACAGGAAGAGGATGGCAGCACAGATGCTGACTGTGTGGCCCCGGGGCCGGTGCCTTGACCTGCAAATGGGAGGGTGATAGTACCCCCTTGCAGGGTGGTGGTGAGGAATAAATGAGACAGTTTGGGAGAGGACAGAGCCCTTAAACTCAGCTCCGAGGCTCCTGTCCCCTTCTGCAGCCGCGCCTCCTTACAGGGTCCTGCTTTGTCCAGAGCAGCATTGAACACAGTGAAGAAGAGGGTGTCCCCTCCCACAGCAGGATGAAATGTTCCCTACAGACAGATGGACGAGCTCCACGCTGGTCCCGCAGGGGACATGGCACCCGGTGAGGACTCCACCTGCCGCTAGACCTGCCGAGGCCGCCCTGACTCTTCCCCTCTTGACGACGGAAGAGGAGGTGGCTCACGTCACCTGCTGGAGGTCAGCTTCTTCCCACTGACCCCATGGCCCAGCACGTTGTCCACACAGTAGGTGCTCCAGGCCACTCCTGACATTCGGGAGCCCAGGGCAGCAGCACAGAGGGAGGCCCGCACACCATATGTTGAAAATGTTAAAGTTAGAAATCAAGCTAACAAACTATTACGTAAAATACGTTCTGTTCTGCTACGTTTACAAATACAATGTTATGACAGACTGGGAAGCCAGGTTCGATTTCAAACTTCTCAGGCCCTGTGAGTTCTGCCTCAGAAGGTGGAGGCACACGGAAAACCGGGCCTTGCCTGCTTCTCATCTTCCAGCCCCTGGATCCACTCAGCACCGTGAGGGGCCTCACACATGCGTGTGGACACGTCCAAGCGCCCAACACAGCCTGAGCAAATGGCTGCCCCTCGACACCCCTCAGGCCCCGGGTGCTCACCCCACACCATAATCCACCTTCAGTAAGGCGGACCCAGGGAGGAGGCCCATCTGGGCTCAGAAAGTGGGGTCCAGGCCATTTGGGTGGGGAACCCTGGGGTCCCAGGTATCCAAACTATGATCAAGAACAGGAGAGGGGCCCAGTTCAGATAGCCATGCAGATTCCACGTTCCACGAGGAGAGGTGCGGCCAGCGGAAGGCCAGAATGGAGTCCTTTAAAGTGCAGGGTTCAAGGCAGGGGTCTGTCTTGCCCCAGGTCTGTGGATGGTGTGAAATCCAGCCCTGTTCCACCAGGCAGGTCTCCTACCCGGTTCTGCAGCGGTATGGACCCAAGAGACTGGAGCAAGCTGTTACGGAAAGCAAGACTCACAGACCCCATGCCAAGGCCATGGACAAAGGTCGAGACAGGACCGGAGCTGGACCACAGAGCCTCAAGGATGGCACTGGCCAGACAAGAGTTCTGGGCTCAAGGGAGGAGCATCCAAAACAGAGGTCCCCCCACCCAGCCTCCTCCCGAGTCCATGGAGACAGGTGAGAGGGTGCAGGTGGGGTCTTTCCTGGCTTCCTGCCGGGGGTCTGAGGCAGGGCTGACAGACCCACACGCACTGCAGCGCCACCCCGAGCATCACAACTGGAAATGGAAGCCGTGAGCATCAGTCAGGAGCAGGCACTTACACACGCATCTATGACACAACAGTTCGACCTGCACCGTGAAATTGCCTGTGTCTACACACTCACCTTCGGTGTATTTCATGCTGCAAATGGGTACAACTTTAAGAGCCACAACTTCCAGGAGCTCATGAATTTCACAGATTCATCATCCTTTGTAGATCTCTTCTGAGACAGAAGAGTGAATAAGAGATATTGTCATTCAAAGAAAAGAAAGAGGAAAAGGTAACAGCTTGTTCAGTGGAAACTGCTTTTTATATAGCATGCCTTAAAGAAGGGCTGCACTTTCCAAATCGTCAGCAATGAAGCCCTGGCTGCTGAGGAGGGAGTGGGGGCAGGTGGGGGCAGCTTGAATTGTTCACAGAGGCACAAAGCTGGACCCCGACTCGTCTGTGCTCCCATCATTAAGTGGAAAAGAAAACGATTTTCTGTGACGCTCCGGTGAATTGTCAGTTTTCGTGTGCAGAGACAATCTATTTCTGCAGACTGAGGTCAGGCCAGACGCCCCCTGTCAAAGCTGGACAGAGAGATATGAGATAGCAGGGGGACAGGGGAGGGACAGCCACGAGCCCCGACATGGGTTTGTGGAAAGGGCACCCTGAGTGAATGGTTGTGGGGATAACAACCCCCCGTGGGTCCAGGGCTTCACCATCTAGAAGCCTCCTCCAGGCCCCTCATCTCAGGGCAACATCGGCTGCCTCTGATCCAGCACGTCTTCTGCGCCAGGCACTTTACAAGGACCATCCCACGGAGTCCTCACCTCGGCTTGGAGGGAGGTGCTATTACTATCTCCATTTTGCACATGAGGAAACTGAGGCTCAGAGAAGCAGAGAGGCTTGCCCGGGGTCACACAGCCAGGAGGCAGTGGAGCAGGACACAAGTCCCCGACGTGTGACTCTGGGGAGGAGTGGGTTAAATGAGGCAGCTGATGTGGGAGTACAAGGTAATGTAAACCTCCACAAATCTGAATTATGACGCTTTTTAACTGCTTCAGTTCACACAAATTCCAGGATTCATCCATTTAAAGCATACAGTTCAGCGGTTTTTAGTACATTCACAGATGTGTGCTCCCATCACCACAGCCAATATTAGAACATTTTCATCACCTCGGAAAGAAACCTCATACCCTTCGGCTGTCACTCCAAAACTAATCTTAAGGGCACGGTCGAATGTGCGGTCCTTCCTTGGCTGAAACGTTGCTACAAGGTGCGTGGTCGCCTCATCACTCGTTTCTTAGAATGTGTCTCCATCATTAAGCGGTACACGACTGCATGGGTCTTATTTGTCTTTCTTCAGAATTTCCTCTGTTTTTAGTTTTCAGAAATTTGAATCTAAATTTATTTGGCTAGATTTTTTGGTTTTGTTTCTTTTATATTTTCATTTTTTTTTAACTTTTGGTATTGACCCTGTTTGACGTTCTCTGAGCTTCTTGGATCTGTAGATTGGTGTCTGTCATTCATTTGGGAAAAGTCTTGGACATTATTTCTTCAAATATTTCTTGTGCCCTTTTCTCTCTCAATTGTCCTCCTGGGATTACAATTCCTTGTGTATTATATGATATTAGTATTGTATTAATATACTAATATTGTGTATTATACTCTTTGATATTGCCCCACACTTCTTGGATGCTCTGTTCTGTTTTTTACACTTTGTTTGTTTCAGTTTGGGTAATTCATTGACTTATCTGTAAGTTCACTGATCCTTTCTGCAGCCATCTCACGTCTCCTGATGAGCCCATGGAAGGCATGTCTCATCTCTGTTACTGTGGTTTGTCTTTTAGCATTTCCTCTTGATTCTTTCTTTGTTTTCTTCTCTGCTGAAACTAATCACTTGATCTTGCATGCTGCCTCTCTTTTCGTTAGAATCTTTATTAATCACAGCAACTTAAAATTCTCTGTCTGATAGTTCCAACATCTGTGTCACATCTAAGTTTGGTTTTGATGATTGCTTTTTGTCTTTTCATAGTTTTCCCCTTGCCTTTTCATATGCCTTATTATAACTTTTTATTGAAAGCTGGACATCTTTTGCAGGATGATAGATACTGAGGTAAATATTTCTTTCATGCTTGGAGATATGCACACCTTTTCTTATCTAGACCTTCTGTGTGGGAGTATCTGTTAATCTAGCCAGGTGCTGGCTTGCTTCGCATCTGTGGTTGCTATGGTTACCCTCAGTACCCCACAGACTTCAAATTCATCTAGTGATACCTTGTGTTCAGGATTTTGGCTGGTTTTCCAGAGGTGAGTCTCCAGTGTCTGCTCCCCATGCCCCTGACTTTGGGTTTTTCCTTTGTGCTGCATCCCAGAGATGACCTGTCTCTCACTGGTCCCCCAGACCTATTCCATTGCTATTTTCCCTCCGTGCTTGCTAATCAGTGTGGAGGGCACATTTCTGATGATGCAATTAGTTTTCAATCTTAGGCAGGGACTATGTCCCTGGGTCTCCAGGTGTGGACTTCACAGGTGTTTTTGCCTCCAGCTATAGCACTGGGCCTGTCATAAGCATGGATTCCTGCCCCTCCCTAGGGCTAGTACTCATTTTTATCCTGTTTCCTTTCCTCAGCTGCAGTGGGTTTCCCCCAGTGCCCTAAGGCTACAGGTTTTGTTTCTCTTTGCTCTGCAGAGTAAGACTTCTGGTTCTCAGAGGAGTGGGTCTGGGTGGGGTTTTTGCAGCTGGCAGCACCCCTCCCCTAGCTAGCACCCCAAGGATGCTTTCCCAGGAACCCCTTGACCTTCCCCATGAGGGCTTGAGGTTTGGGAAGAAAAATCTGAAACTTATTTTTTAAAAAGTTTGTCTTTATTTTTATAGGCTTATGTTCTTAGACTTACCCCAGAAACGTAAACACCCAGGTCGTATTTCTCGCTGCAGGCCCCTGTTCTTCCCAAATTCAGGTCATTTGGTTGCACTGTGATGTCGGTTCTCTGATGGGCCGTGTAGAGAGACTCTCCACTCTCTGAGACTCTCCGCTCTCTGAGGCTCGGTTTCCCCATCTGCAAACAGTTTCCTTCTAATTTCAAAGCTTGACCAACGAGAAATAAATTTACTGCCCTCAGGCTCTGCCTGACAGAAGAGAGGCCGCAAGAGGGCAAAGGGGTCCGGGGTTAGGTTGTCCCCAGTGAGGTCTTAAATGAGAGCCTTGATGAGGACTGAAGGGTTAGTGCCTGAGATGTTCTGATCAGGCTGCTGGAGCCTGTCTGCCCCTCCTTGCCTGTGATTAATTCAGTTTAGTAAAGCGGTATTTACACTGGAAATTTAATTGTCATTTCTGATGGTAAATAAATTGAAAAATAAATGGAAAGTGTCAGACGCTGCATTAGGGTGGGTGATGGAGTGGAAGGGGGTGCCACCCACACGGCCTCTCCACTGAGTGATTTTCAGTCTCCTGCAATTAGCCGGGTTCCTGGTTTCATTATTGCAGGACCAAGATTCAGGCGTGATGGGATGAGAGGCTGGAGGCAAGGCGATCTGGGCAGGAATATGAAGAGAGGGATTCTAGCGTGGCGTCAGAGGCATCATCATTGAGCCCCAGCCCTGAATCACAGATGAGGAGACGGGCCCAGAGAGGGGCAGGGGTCTGTCCACGATGACACAGCATGGGGAAGAGAGCCCTTCACCTTGGCAGCTCTGTCCCAGGACGCAGCCACCTCCCCCGTGCTGCCCTTCTGCCTCAAGCCCAGAGACCTTGGTGGGGGTGTCCACGTACGAGAGGTGCCGCCTCACTGTGGTCCCTGTCAGGACACTGTGAGCTTGTGTCTGGGAGCCTGCAGAGCCCTGGGTATCTTCCGTGGTGTCAGGTCTCACCCCAGGTGCCCTCGATACCAGTGAGGACGGGGACTCTTCCATCAGACTGGCTGTTTCTAAAGGCAGGCTGTTCTCCCATTTATATGGGGACCCCTGAGAATGGGGCTGTTTCTCTCCTCAGATCCTGAGCCCTAAGGGTACAACTGGGTCGCCTTTCAGACCCAGAGCTGATGAGCACTGTGGAGCCTGGGTGCAATTCTCCTCATTTACCTTTTCTCTCTGCCTCAAAGACCAGCATGACTGCAGTGAGGACAATGTGGATCAGAGCCCCAGGGGACTGGAAAGGACAGGTAGCATGAGTAAAAAATAACCATGAGTGATTTTAAGCCCCTGAGATTTGGGGATGTTTGTTACCACGACATGGCTAGCCTAGCCTGACTGATACAAAGAACAGTGTCTAGGGTTGGAGGTGTTAATTTGGGAATCATCAGGAATTGACAGAAAGCCATATTTCCTTTTCAGATTAGATGACCCTGGGAGAGAGAGTAGGGAGAGAAATACCCCTTACCTTTTCTCTGTCTCCAATGTGAATGAGCTCACTGTCTTCCCTCAAGTCTGACCTCCATCCTAATGTCTCTTTATACTCAACTCTGAGTGTTGGCCAACTCTGCGGTCTCCCTCTCCTGTAAGCTCAGACTCTCAGATCTCTGTACCAGCCCTTCCTCCCCAACCCCATAGCTGGGCTCCCAGGCATGTCCGTCCTGTGTGGTAGTTGGGAACATAGACTGTGGCTGTGGAGCAGGCAATGCTGGGTTCAAACTTGGAGTCTCCCACTTATAAGCTGTGTGACACTCAGGGAGTAACTTAACCTCTCTGAGATGTGGTTTTCTTGGGGGAAAAAAGAAGGTCATTCACAGAGCTTACAGAGAGGTTGTGAGGGTTAAATGAAGTGAAGTATTTGAAGTGCTGAGTACAGAGCTAGACACACAGTAAGTACTCAATATATGCTCACTAATATCACCTCATTATTTCATGGTTAGGTCTTGCGCTGCTTAATTTTATGTGTCAACTTGGAACATATTTGAACGCGGTTAACATTTAAGTTGGTGAACTTTGGGTGAAGCAGATTGCTCTCCACAATGTGGGTGGGCCTCATCCAATCAGTCGAAGGCCTGAAGAGGGCAAAGAGACTGGCTTCCTCAAGGAAGGGCAAATTCTCCAGCAGACTGCTTTCAGACGCCACCTGCACCTTCGGCTACCCTGGGTCTCTGCCTGCTGGCCCACTCTGCAGGTTTGGATTTGCTGGTCTCCATAAGCATGTGAGCCAATTCCTTACAATAATTCTCTCCCTCTCTCTCTCTACACATCCCCTTGGTTCTGTTTCTCTAGAGAATCCTGACTAATACAGATTTTGGTCCTGAGAGTGGTTCTAGAGGAACAGAATCTTAAGAATGAGTTATGTTCTGAATTAGTTCTGGGGTTTCTGGAACTGGCTCTCTAATCTTATTAGATTTAAAGATGCTCATGACTCTGTTTCCAGCAGTAAAGAGAGTGCTGATGGCCCACGGCATGAGCCAGCAATAGAGATGTGGAAAATATCACCGCTGGAGGCTGTTGATCACCCACGTCCAAGCAGCCAGGCTCCGAGGGATCATGTATACGATACATTCAAACAGTTTTGTCAAAGTAGCAAACGTAACGAGATTGGATGGTTGCTCCTAATGTCAGTGGACAAAGTGGGGAAAGAAAAGGATGAGCTCAGGGATTCTAATTCTTAGGTCAAGAGTCGTATAAGTGACCTGAAAGCTTCTATGTCTGCCCTAAAAGAGCCCCTTCTCTCCTGCAGTCACAGGGCAGAGGCTGCTGAACGCCAAACCCAGAACCTCGTCCGGCCCCTGCTTGGCCTACAGGGCAGATGGAATTCCCAGCCTCACATGGGGTCTGCTGTTAAGGTGAGAGCCTTGATTGGGAAGGAACGAGATCCTGAAAGTTGGAAAGGGGGCGTGTGGGAAAACCCTGCTGGAGATGGGGACATTGAGCCCCTAAATTCTGATGAATCTTTGCCAGTAGAAGCAGCCCGTCCACTCCTGGCAGAGGGGTTCACCCTGCACGGCCTGAGGAGGCCACAGTGTCCTCCTCTGAGGCAGGGGCCTTGCAAGACCATGCTGACTCTCCTCAGTACCCACCCCACCACCTCTCTTTCCTTTCAGACCTGTAACTGGGCTCAAGTCCTCGCAGGTCCCTAAAGATGAGGGACAAAGTATGACTCACGACGGGGTGCACTACAACCCGAAAGAACCGCTTGATTTCCTAGTTAATACAGACAGAGATCCGAGAACGTGTGTGGGGGTGGATATGAAGGGTGTGGGATAATGATGGAAGGAATGTAAAGTTGGGTCAGCCCAATTTATTGATATGAGCTCACTCAGCAGAGACCCTGCATTGAACCGTTGCAGCTCAGGGAAGGAGAAAGGTCTCTGATTGTTTGGTTTGTTGAATGAAACAGGGACCAAAAGGGCCCCACAGAGAGTGACTTAGGAATGCCAGACCTGCCTTGGTTTACTGTAGAGGAAAGGATTCCAAGGCTGGGGCAGACTGAGGCTGGAATGTTAGAGTAAATCTGTCATTTAAGACAATCACTCACGCTGGGAGGGTCCAGAAGACATAGCCACGTTAAAAAAAGGAACAACAGGCCCAGAATGGACTCACTGGTGCCCAAGACAGCAAACCAGGACTTAGGTGCAGGTTCAGCTCCTCCCAGGAACGTGACCTTTAAACAGTCAGTCTGGTTAATCTAAGTGCTCAACAAATCGGAATTCTCCCATCTAGCCCAGTTGAGTCTCCCTTGAGCAGATCACCTCCTCCAGGTCTCCCTCCTAGATTTCCTCCAACTTCCCTTCCCTGCACAGGCCCTTCTGCTCCCAGGGCTTCTGAATCTCGTTCCTCTCGCAGGTTCTGCCTCCACAGTGGCTGGCAGGAAAGGCCCTGCCCCGAGGCTCTGCTGGATGAGGGCACAGATGGGGGTTGCTCTGCCTGGGGATTATTTAGAGCACGGCTGCTTCTCTGCTAGTGAGTAACAAATCTGCTGCTGGAATGGGCCCTCAGCAGAGTAAGGGGACCCTGGGGTCCCAAGTTCTGCGGTGATCCAAGGGGTCAGCAGAAATCTTTCACATGTCCGAATTCTAGGAAGGAAGGAGGGACCAGTGGGGCCCTGGCCTTGTTAGATGACCGGGGTCCGGGGGCAGGGCTGGCCCAGAGCCCCGTGGGAGTGAGTGGAAAGAGTCAGGCCTGGACCAAAGGACCCCAGCGAGCTCCCCGGCTTACTGAAGGGAAGGCCTGAGTCTGCTCAGAAACTGAGAAAAGCCCCAGCACTATGGCGGGGGGCAGGGTCCAGAGGCGCAGGGCCCAGAGTCAGACCCTCCAGAACCTGCCGGAACTTGCCAGAACCGGCTGGCCTGGGAAAGTCCCAGCAGCCCCTCTGTCTCCTGAGCCTCAGTCTTGTTCCCTGTGAAGCGGGAGTGCTGCTCCCTCCCTCCCTCGGCTGTTTGAGGGATCATGATGGGGGTAAAGCCCCTGCCCGGTGCTGACACATAGTGGGTCCTCCAGAGAGGAGGGCTGGGCTTGTGGGACTGTGTCCTGGGGGCTCAAGAGGCAGAGTTGGGTCAGGTGTGGACTTAGGGGCCCGAGTGCTGGATTCAGTGCCTGTCTGCCTGGTGCCAGTGCTGGGACCTGGAGAGGCAACCTCAGCTTTCTGTGCCTCCGTTTCCTCATCTGTCAAACAGGGCAATAATAGGACCTCCTTCACAAGATCGCTGTGAGGGTTAAACGAGATAACGCACAGAGTGGGCAGCACAGAGCAGTGCACAGAAGCCTCAACAGAGCCAGCTTCCCCGTGGTGCTTTGCTGTGGGTCCAACTGTCTCTGCCCAGCCGTTTCTTAATGGCCCCTCCAGGCCTCCACAGGCTGCCTTGTGTCCCTGTGGTCAGTGGAAGACCTCATGGCTTCCACCGGGGTCTGCCCTGCCCTCCTCCTGCTCCACATCCTGACCCATCAGCATCTCACACATGCACACACACACTCACACATATACACACACATACACACAAACACACATACTCACACCCACACTAACACACACACACTCCCCTCTCCCCCAGCTCCGTGACTCAGGGGCCCAGGTCTGTCTCAGGGTCATTCCTATTGACAAAGCACCAGGAGCTGGCCCAGGGCGGGTCGCACGGTCATAAGGGTGTGGGCGTCAGGCAGCCGTGTCTCCCCTCCCACCTCTCCCCGTGCGGCCCCGTGTTTTCCTGGAACTTGGACTCCAGCCCCAGTTTGCAGCCGCATTATGGGGGGAGCTCATGATCCGATCGTTCCCTCCCTGCTGTGCGCCACCTTCTCTGCAGGACCTTCCACGTGTGTCACCAAAGGACGATCATTGTAAAATGGAGGCCTGCAGGCCAGACCCACTGCCCTGTCCGACCCCTGGGCCGGTGGGGTTTTTGCCTACACTGTGGGTTTTATTTTCTTGTTTGTTTTGAATTCGTTGATAAAATTTAAAAACCTGAAGATTTCACATAAAATAGCATCAGAGAAGCT
The DNA here is from genome assembly GCF_021613505.1 of Equus quagga. Lineage (NCBI taxonomy): Eukaryota > Metazoa > Chordata > Mammalia > Perissodactyla > Equidae > Equus > Equus quagga. The sequence goes on along the minus strand of NC_060271.1, from coordinate 26,582,734 downwards.
GACCCATGGAGCCTGTGGGCCCCCAGCAACCGTCACTGGAGCTGAGATGCAGCAGCCCACGTAGGAGGATCCTGCCTCTCCAGGATCCCCACCGGCTTGTATCTGTCACTTGTGTCACCAGCTTGACCCCTGGCAATGCTTGGGCTTGTGACTCCACTGCAGAGACCCCAGCCGGCCCTCCGGACATTTGGTAACCAGGACCCAAGAAGGGATAGTGTGGCATGTGTCACTCACCCTGATTGTCACCACTCGAGGGGAGGGTCACTGTCTGTTCCATCCTCTGATGTATCCCCAAACCCCAGAGCAGAGCCTGGCACGAAGCAGATGCTCAAGAAACGTTTGCTGCGTGTTAAGCTTCCTGCATGTCCCTCAGCAAGTTTTAGGCAGAGTTCCGGCCCAGGCACCCTTTCCCTCGGACCGTCAGATCCCAGGACAGATTCCTCCCTCCCTGTGTATGTGTGTGGCCCCTGCCGCCCGTGTCCACCCACACATACACACGCGCATTGCCTTGACTCGGATGCTCTGAAATCCCAATGCACGTTAACCACGGAGAGGACGGCGAGCCTCCTTTCGCCACCTACCACTGTGGTGTTTGCGTTTTAGGACCATTTTTTAACATTAGTAAAATAAAACGTGGAACTCCTCCATGACATGGGCTGTCCTTTTAAACTGCAGGTGGTGGAGAGCAACGCGAAGGCTCTGGTGTGGGCAGACCTGGGTTCAAACTCGGAACCCACCGTGTCCTGGCTGCCTGGCCTTGGACAAGTCACTTTTCTGAGCCTCAATTTTCTCTTCTGTAAAATGGGGATGATAACAATACCCAGCTCATCCAGTCCTTGTGAGGGTTAGAGACGATCCAGGTGCATCGCCAAGTCCGGTACCTGGCTCAGCGTGGCCGACGCTATTATTACTGTTAACACTGCTCCTCTGTGACTCAGTGCGAGGGATGCACCAGACGCATGTTCCTTGGAATGCTTTCCCATGATGCTTTTCAACGAATGTCTCTGTCATCAGAGTCACAGTAGCACGCACATATAATAAAATAGTGGCCTCCTAGTGTGCCAGCCAATTACCTTGTCTACAGATGGTGCTTGGTATAGAGATGAATTTGGGGACCCCTTGCAATAACCACCCCAAGAGTTTGTCACCCAGGTCAAAGCCAGTGGGATTTCTGACATTGACAATTACGGGGGTGCTGCAGTAACAGGGGCAAGGACTGTACCCAAACTTGCCTTCTCTCCCCGACCACAAACAGAGCTCAGGCCCTTCCCTGAGTCAGGACCAGGCTCTCTTCCCCCTGTGCACCCTCAAACCTCATGTAGTAGTAGCTGAGGTTTATGGTTCTCTTTCTTCCCGTTGAATACATAATCACCTCCTAGGATGGGCAGAGATGACGGTTGTAATCAAATTGGTTCATTACATCCCTCTACACAGAGCAGTTTAATGAACATGCAGCCAGCGGCCCTGAGGCCTCCGAGCCAAATGCAAATGAAACATGTTCTGCAGTATCATTTAATTAGCCTGAGGGAGCGGGGGAGGAGATGGTGTGGGATACAAGCAGAGAAACAGGAGATGGAGGGAGAGAGAGGGTGTCAGGGAAGGAAAGAGAGAGAGGGAGGGCAGGAAGAGGCGCGAGGGTGAGGGAAGGACAGAGGGAGCGAGCACGGCAAGGGGACAGGAGATTTGGGGACAAGTTTTGTATTTGACTCTCCTTATCCCCATCGGATGGAGGACAGGGTTGGGCAGCCTCATTCTTCCCACTGGAAAGTGAGGACACCACGTCCATTTTGATGGGTGCGGGGATACCACAGTGGTCGAGACAGACTGGGTCCCGCCTCTGTGGAGTTCACAGCAGAGTGCGGAAGGCAGGCATTGAGCACACCAACAACACACGTGAGAACGAGTAAGCGGTGCGATTATTGTCTGATGGGAGCGCGATTATTGCAAGAGGTGGACAACCTTCCTGGAGGACGAGCTCTGAAGAGCGTCTGCCTCGGTTTGAATCCTGGCCCTGCCACGTCCTGGCCATGAGCCCTTGAGCAAGTTGCTTGACCTTACTAGCCCTTAATTCCTCATCTAGAAAATTGAGATCATAAAATAACTACCTGTTAGGGTTCTTTTTTTCCCCCTGAAGACTGGAGCCTGAGCTAACATCTTGTTGCCAATCTTCTTTTTTTTCTCTTCTTCTTCTTCTCCCCAAAGCCCCTCAGTACATAGTTGTATCTTCTAGTTGTGAGTGAGTCTCGTTCTGCTGTGTGGACGCTGCCTCAGCATGGTTTGATAAACGGTGCCATGTCCAAGCCCAGGATCCGAACCAGCAAGACCCTGGGCCACCGAAGCGGAACGTGTGAACTCAACCACTCATCCACGGGACCGGTCCCCTTTTTTTTTTTAAATCATGATAATTTTCTTATGTTGCAAATATTTTTCCATGGCATAGTTTCCAAAGCCTGTATAGAACCCTATTAAACCCTATTATTGGACATTGAGGTGGTTGCTAATTTTTGAGAGGGTAAATAGTGCTACTTGTCCATATCAATATTATTTTAAATCAAGACACAAAGATATAACCAGCGATGCCAAGTAAAATGGTGACTTTGCTAAATGCCTCATGTTTTATTGATTCTAAAATATTGCAGCTATGCTTTGGGAATGGGTTCACTGTGGCTCAAGTGTGCAAACACACCACACTCCTCCTGAGGCTGGACTGCAGCAGATGGACTGCGGGGTTGGCCGTCTCGGGGCTGTGAGAGAAACGTGTCCCCCCAGGGGCACCAATGCCCTGCCTTACAACCTGGCTCCCAGACATAGGAGACCTCCCTCGGTCCTTCCAAAAATAGTAATAATAATAAAGGGACAGGAGAGAAAAGAAATGGATAGCTTCTCTTCTGGGCTGAATCGTGTGCCCCTGAATCTATATGCTGAAGCCCTAACCTCCAGTACCCCAGAATGTGACTGTGTGTGGAGATAAGATCTTTAAGGAGGTAATAAAGTAAAATAAGGTCACATGTGGGCCTTAATCCAATATGACTCACGTCCTTATACGAAGAGGAGATAAGGACACAGACACACAGGGGGAAGACCGTGGGAACACGCAGGGGGAAGACGGCCGTCTACAAGCCAAGGAGAGAGACCTCAGAAGAAACCAGCTCTGCCCCTGCTGACACCTTGATCTCAGACTTCTAGCTTCCAGAATCGTGAGGGAACACATTTCTCTGGTTTAAGTATCCAGTTCATGCTACTTTGTTGTGGCAGCTCTAACAAACTAACACAGCTTCCAACGCTTCTTCAGAGAAATTCTGTTAAAAGAAAACTACTGTTTCCTTAAAAGAAATAAAGCCACAAAAAGCTTTCTCCTTTTTATTCCAAGGGAGTCAACCGGGTAAGAGCAGGAGCTGTCGAGTCAGATGGAGGAGACAGATTGAGGCTCTAGGGCTCAGGAGCTGAGCGATCTTCAGCATGACCTTGACGTGTGTGATCCTCAGCATCCTCATCTTGGAAATAGGGCTCATGATTCCTGTGATAAACAATACCCACCTTCTGGAGGATTCTGAGCTGTGAAAAGCACCCAGCGCAGTGGGTAGGAGACACTGAATGAATCCAATAGCTGGTGGCCGATGCGGGCTCATCTCCATTTTGTCAGATAAAGTGAGTCGTGAGCAACCATATAATTTTTAAAAAGAGAACTACGTGTTCAGAACTTTTGCTTTGAGGCACACTTGCTTTGTTTAGCCCACACAATGTTTCTTAAAACTTCAAATTCCTTGTCAATGTTTTTAAAATAGGAGATTCTGCATGAATTCTGGATCTCTAACTTTTTGAAAAATCAGAAGATCTGGCAGCACTGAGCCCCATTCTCCTGTTGGCTGTATCCAGCTGAAGCCACCCAGTAGCTGCCCAGCAGCCCATTAGGGTTCTCATGAGAATTAAATTTGCTAACACATGTAAAACACTCAGAACAGTGTCTGGTGTAACGTGGGTGCTCAGTAAAGGTTAGCTATTAATATATTAAGAGGTAAAACGGAAAAAAAAAAGATTGAGGCGTCCTGGTTTAGGTCAGTAAGTCAGACAGGTCTTCCCTGAGTAAGTGCCACATAAACGGAAACCTGAAGAGATGAGCAGAACTCAGTCAAGGGGACAGAGAAGAGAAGCCATGGGCATCTATTTTTTATCTTCCCAGCATCCTTTATGTCTTCCTCAGTTAACACACCCTAATTTTCCTTTGGGTAACAATGTCTCCTCTGTTTCCTGCCCACATAGGTGGGGTCAACCCCAAGTTCTTGCTCCAGAATGGACACACCACCAAGGTCTGGTTAATCAGTTGAATTCCATTCCTAGTCTCTTCTTGTTCAGAGGTGGGGAGATGATCCAAGCCAGGCCAATAAGAGAAAATGCAGGGACTTCTTCATCAACTATCAACAAAGAAGTGTGGCAAACCTGCATGATATAAGTTTGGAGCTACTTGTGGCCTCTCCCGCCTAGGGGGTAGAACCCTCCTGAGAAGGAAGCCAATGCAAAAGAAAGCCCAGTTAAGAGATGGAAAGAGAAGGTCCTGACAATATCATTTGATTCCCTGGATGCAGCCATACCTGAATTGGACTTTTCAGGTGAAAGAGCCAGTTAAACTCTCCCCCCCTCCACCTACATTTCATTTAAATCATATTGATTTGAGTTTCTGCCCCTTGCAACTGAAAGAACCCTGTGTGATAACGCACATTGCTGTCAAAGGAGCAGCGTGTGATAAGGCCCTCGGGAAGAGTCACCGTCTGTGAAAGACCAAGTTCACAGAACTGGTAAGTGGTAGATGCAGGATTTGAACACAGGTGGTCTGACTCCAGAGTCTGTGCCTTCATTTCTGATCACAAAGTACGGTTTGCAAGAGCAGATTTCCTCTAGCAGCCGGATAATTCCACCCGAAGGCAGAAGCAAATGCGGCTCCAGAATGCCCGGGACGAAAGCTTTCCCGGCCCTTGGAACTCTCCGTGGTGCTGAAACGCAGCCCTACGAAGCGCTCGCTCATCTCGCATTGATCTTCCTGGATCCTGGGCCCCTTGGTTCCGGCTACTCTCGATAACACCTCTGCATTCTGACTTGATATGCCATCTCTCCTCTTCCCACGAGATGCCCCAGCTGAGCCCTGGACCAGCAGTACTGTTGCCAGGCCACATCCCTATTGGCCTTTTCTCCTAACCAAATCTTTTCTCATCCCTGAGCCTATAAAGAAGAGAGAAAACACAGTTCCTGTTCCCAAGGAGCCGCAGTCAATGTGAGAGATAAGACAGGCAGCAGACACATTAGATAAGGCCTCAAAGTCTCAGCACAGCATGCAAGGCCCTGCAGGAGCTACTCTAATGTCACCTCTTGCCTCTAACATCACCTGTGTGCCTGTGGTTCTCCAGACACAGGATTCATCTGTCATCTCTGGGGCCACTCACACACACCTCTATCTGACTTGTAAGGCTGGAGTGTAGAGGTTAAGAAACAAGTGCTATCCCTAAGTGAATCTGGGAGCTGGGCTGGGGCAAGATGAGGGCCTTATGAGCCTTTTGAAGGATTTTAATTTTTTTCCTGAAGGCTGTGTGGAGCCATTCACAAGTTTTAAGTGAGAAACTGACACAACCAGATGTGGATTTATAAGGACAAGACTGGAGGCCAGGGGACCATTGAGGAGGCTGTTGGAAAGTTCAGGCGAGGAGCTGGTGGTGGCTGGCCAAGGAGAGAGGAAGTCTTTTTCCACCACATGTCACCCTCCTATTTCCTTTCCAGTACCCATCACACTCTAAATTTTCTTGTTTTTATTTTTCCCACTTGTTATTGCTTATCTATCTCTTTTAATGAAATGTCAGTAAAAAGAAGCCAGGGACTTTGTCTTTCTTGTTTACCTCTGTGTCCCTGGCAGTGTCACAAGCAGGTCAGGGGCTGGGTGATGCCCAGTGGATATAGGGAGGGCTGGAGTCTGGAGATTGGTGATAGTGAATCCAAGATGTCAGCACAAATGGCAAAGCTTAGATTGCTGGAATTGGTGAGGAGGCCCAGTGATTGGGGCTGGTGCCATCACACTCTCCTGCTGCAGGTCAGGGCTGATCCGGGGCTTGGACAGTGAGCCTGCCAGTGGGGCCAAGTGGCATCAGCAGTAGGAGCAGGGGAGCAGCCTGCTGAGGCTATGCGGGCAGTGTCTGACTGGCTCTGATGGTGACCTACATCCATCAAGATGCGTGGGATGGTGCCAGGCAGAGGGCCAGCCTCTCCAAGTCTCTGAATTCCTTGGCCAGAGTTTAGGTTTCCTGGAATTGTTCCCCTCCATGGTCCTTTGTGTGGTGTAAGGAACTGAATGATTTAGGACATACAGCTAGAGATAGAGATGAGTAAGTGGTCATTTGGGAGGCCAGCTCATGGCTCCATGTGTCAGGTTTGGGCTCCTCCAACTCCCTGTGTCCCAGCCCATCACCGTGACCCTGAGGATGGTGTGTTCATGATCCCACGCCCAGGTGCCTCCTCTGGGAGGCCTGGCTCCGGGCTCTGGGCACCTGGGGCTGTCTCAGGCTGTCCCTGCCCTTGAGGGGCTTCCAGTCTAGAGGAGTTGGGGAGTGGGAAGGAGGACAAAGGGACACCTGCCATCACCATCCAGAGGTGAGGTGCTAAGAGTGGGTGAGCCCACAGGTTGTGGGGATCCTGAGGAGGAGCCCCTGACCTGGCCCGCTGGTCAGCAAAGGCTTCTTAGAGGAGGTGATACCTGGGCAGAGCCTTAAAGGGTGAGTTGGAATTAGACAAGTGACAGGTAAAAGAAGGGGATTCTGGGGAGAAGGGCCAGCCTGAGGACGAGGAGCTGAGGCATGAAGGAGCTGGGTGTGGGAGGGAGCTCTGCAAGGGGCCATGTGCCTGGGCCTGGAGCCTGGGGCTGCCAGCAGGAAGTGGGGCTGGAGATGTGAGTGGGGCTGCCATGTGCTCAAGGACAGGACAGTCCTCTCTGCCTCAGAGTCCCCATCTGGGTGACCCAAGAGGCCAGAAGGGCCACACCCTCCTGATCCAGGTGGAGTCCTGGGCCTGTGTACCCACCCTCTCCAGATGGTCCTCATGTTCCCCTCCCACCCCTTCTTGGGGGTCCAGAAAACTAGGATGGAGTGAGGTCTGGGGTGAGGGAGCTGCCAGCAGGACGCCTGCCTCTCTGCAGGCAATTTGTGGGAGAGGTTTCCAGAAAGGACAGCTGCGATTAACTCAAATGAACTGTCAAGCTCTATTTGGTTTAAAGGCTTTGCAAATCAGGATATTAGCAGCAGGCAGGGCTGCAGGTTACGAGAGGAGGGGCCCAGAAGCTGGCAGGGCTGCCACCAGAGTTCCTCAGTCAGCAGCTTCTGGTCAAGTGTCCACTACGTGCCTGGCCTCACACTGGGCTCTGGGGATCAGAGACAGCTGGCACCCAGGGTGGCTGCGGGGAGCTCAGGCCCAATGGGGAGATGGGGAAACAGTCAGATAAATGCTTGTCTAGGGGAGACACAGGAGTGTGGGGCGGGGCCCTGGCCTGGGAGGGGTGGGTGGGACAGGAGAGGTGACACCCTGCAAATGACCTGTGTTCCAGTTCCAGCTCCACAACTTCACCTCCCAGCCTAGTGACCCTGGCCAGGTGCTTCGTGTCCCTGAAGCTCAGTTTCTGCTTCTGTGAAATGGGGATAATAATTACAAGGGCCCTGTAGTCCACGTGAATTGTTGGGGTTTTTGTATTCAGAGCAGTGGGGAGCCATGGAAGGTCTTTGAGAGAGGGCATGGTGTGTTCATATGAGCTGTAGATTATGCACTGCAGAGGGGCCTGGGTCCAGGAGACCAGGGCAAGTGTACAGCACCTGGGGCAAGAAGATGGTGACCTGGACCAGGTGGGGACAGTGTGGACAGGGGACAGAGGTGGGGGAGAGACAGAAAGGAGGACAGAGCTGGGAGACCCCCTGGATGGGGCTCCAGGGGAGCAGCAGCTGAGGACGGCCCAGCTTTCTGGCTCCAGCAACTGAAGAGAAGGGGATGCTGAGCTCAGATCAGAACCCCGGGAAGGAGCCGCGCCTGGGGCCTGGGATTCTCTGCCGCAGGCCCCTGTGGGTGGCAGTGCCCAGCCTGTGTCCTGGGAGAATGGGGACGGCCAGGCCCTTCAGGCACCCTCTGCCCCAGCACGGCCGGCCCTGATGCCCTCAGGCTGCGGGAGCAGCTGCCCAGACCCCGTTCTTCCAGCTGGAACCTTCTGGAGTCCCAGCTGGTGCTGCCCAGCCTGGCCCTGCAGGCTGCCCTCTGCAGATACTCCAGCTGCCGTCCAGCACTGTGACCCATCCCACCTGCCGTGGAAGGTGACCTTGAGCAAGTCACGCTGGGCCTCTGTCCTGCTCATCACATGGAGCGAGCAGCGCCTCTCAGGAAGGTGGGGAAAGCCCGGCTCCCCTCCTGGCAGAGCGAAGGGGCAGAGAGGGACCCTCGGCACAGTCAGGACTCACATCTGCGGCCACAGGAGCCCAGACCAGGAGAGAGTGGGGGACAGGGGGAGACAGAGACACTGAAAGGGACTCAGTGACAGAAAGAACAAGTGACAAGCAGAGAGCAGCAGAGAGGGGAGGCCAGAGGGAGGCCTCGGACTCACCCCCGGCCCCTCGTCACCGGGCCCGGCTGGGAGGGCTTGTTGGGGGCAGGGAGTCATGGCGCCTCCAACGGTTCCCTCTCTGCATTTCACGTCTGCAGAGAAATCACTCTCCACCCAATTAATCTAATTAGACGTAATCGAGTTGCGGAGATCTGCCGCAGGGCGAGTCATTAGGAAAAATTACCTCCCCGCAAAGAGCTCCAATTTAATTTTCATTCCATAATCTAAAGAGCAAATGAAGAAAAATGGGCTTTCTCCCCTCTCCCCGCCTCACACCAGAGAGCTCCCTGAGGCGGAGGGTCAGACGACAACCTGCAGTGACTCACATGCACCTTAGGACGGCTGTGCACTCACCACACACACACACGCGCACACACACACCCCCCATCTCACGGGACGTACTGACAGTCATGAGCCTGGTCAGTCCTGGCTCTGCTGCTAACTGGCCGGGTGACGCTTGGGCCTCTCTCTGGACCTCGGTTTTCCCTCCTGTGACAGTCAGCGTTCTAACTGACCACGGGCCCTTCTGGCTGTTGCAGCCTGGGAGTCCATTTCCTCTCTCAGCCTCTCCCTCCTTTCGAGTCGAGGCCGACTGCGAATATAATGTCTGGGGCGGCCCAGGGACCCCATAAGACAACGCTCTTATCAAGCAGGGTCACCATCGACAAACCGGGCACTCAGCCCGGCTGCCCTGCATGGCCTAAGCCCAGGTCCAGGGTCCGGGGGGACACGGGGGCTTTATAGACCCACAAGCAGCCGCACACAGACCCACCTTTCATGCCGGGACACGTCACCAGCTCCAAGGGACAGGAGTTGTCACTGTGCCAGTCCCAGTGCTGCCTCGCCCTCCACTGCAGGACCAGCAGCACCACCTGCTCCCCGCGTATTTCTCTGAATGGAGAAGAGCAGCTGCCAGGTGGGTGGGAGAAAGGAGCGTCCCTCCGAGCCAGAGGCTGAGGGCGGGTTAGTGCACCCCGAGGCTGCTCTGCTGAAGCGGGGCCTGGGGACAGCGGGGGAGGGGGACAGAGGGTCAGCAGGGGCCCTGAGTCCCAGGTGGGGGCACAGCCTGGAGCCAGTGCTGAGAGTAGAGGAGGTGAGCATGTCACTGAGGGTGACAGGGCCCTGGGTATCACTGAGTGTGACAGAAGTTCCCTGCCTCACTGCTCTGTGTCCCCCCCTCTTCTCTGCACAGCTGTGGCCATCCGAGCCCCCCTTGTAGGGCCAGACGGCTCAGGCTCCAAGACAGTCCTGTCCCGCCGAGGGTGTGGGCGCTCTGGGCGAGGTGACATGGTGGACCTGGGGCCTGGCCTCGTGTTGAATCCCAGCCGCTGACTCTGCCACCTGAGCAGCATCCTCCCGGCTCGGGGCCTCGGGTTCCTCGTCCTCCCCCAGGCGAGGAGTTGGCGGGACCCCACATGGGCTCCTACCGGCACAGGGGCATCTGCGGAGGCTCAGTGGACATCTGTTCCGTCCCCGCTGTGGCCCCCACAGCGCCAGTAAATATCCATTAACCTGGTGAGATTGTGAAATGAGCTCATGGTGGTGTCTGGGCCTCATGGCAGCAAAACCTAAAACTGCTGGGAAATTGAACAAGCAGAGGACCAGCTGGGTGGGACCATGGCAGGTTTGGCTGAAGGACATCAGGAGGACTTCCTGGAGGAGGAGGCTTAGGGCTGGGTAGGATTTAGATAGAGGAGGGGAAGGCATGCAAGGAGGGAGAGACTGCACTTGCAACAGCAGGGAGGCTGACAGGGAGGGGTCAAGGGGGACTTCTCTCTCGTGTTGTGAGGCTGCCACAGGTATTCTGTGTGTGCGTGTGTGTGTATGTGTGTGCGTGTAGTCCAAGCACAGGCCTGGGCTCCCAGGGGATACTCTGTAGCAGGGGCTCCCTCCCTTCTCTCAGGTCATCTGGGTCACCTGCTCCCCTCTGTCCCCAGGGGTGGCCTCCCCACCTGTTCACATGTGGTCCCAGTGGGGAGCAGGCTTCAGGGCAGGGACGTGGGGGACCACGGACATGTCACCCCCTCGGGGAAGACGACCAGGCTCTCCTTGCTGTGAAACACAGACCCTAGAACCTCTGAGCTGGGAGGCCCCTTCAGCCTCTCCATCCTGTAGGAACCCGGAGCAGAGAGGTTAATGGAGTGGCCCAAGGTCACCCAGCCCCTAGCGTGGCCCCCAGTGCTCTGCTCTCTGATAGCCCGGGGGGAGGGCCCTCTGTCTATAAACACCCAGATGGAGAGCCTCATGGTTCCTCTTCTCCCTTTGTCCTCCCTCTGCCCTCGCCTTCCCACTTCCCAGCTGAGAAGAGCTTGGAAAGGGCCCGGGGCTCCCTAGGAGTCCAGGTCTGCCATCTGAGGCTCATCTGGCCGAGGCCCGGCCCATACTGGGCAGTGGGGGAGCCGGGAGCAGCCCTTCCTGCTCAGAAGACATGTAACTTGTGGTTTCTAAAGGCCATCAGGAGCCCTGTGGAACAAACCTTTTCTCTGTTAACAACAGACACTGCATCAGAGTAAGGAGGGGCCGTCTCCCAGCTGACAGAGAAGAGAGGCCGTGGTCACCCAGAATGGCCTGGCAGCTGGAACAACTTTCCCAGAGACCTGGGTGGAGGAGAGGTCCTCTCATCCCTGCCATCAGCAATCCTGCCTGGTCCCCCTGGTCCCAGGTCCCGGGGAGGACAGCATGTCCAGGTACCAGGCTGGGAGGATACAGAGAAGCTGAGGCTCAGTTCAATGTGAAAAGATCTTCCAGTCTTAGTGGACCACAAGATGACAACCACTGGCCTGACTGGGCTGTATTATGTTAAAGGTTGGCTTAGGCAGGGAGGCTAAGGTTTAACAGCAAAAGGAGGGCTGCCTGCTTTCAGAGGGTGAGCCTCTGGGGGCCCAGCTCAGATAACCCCACACGTAGAGTTACCCCAGCTCTCTCCTCCTCAGGCATGTGGTCCAAAGGCCTGAGTGCTTAGACGTGCACTGTACTTGGTGGTAGGAGACAGGGCTCCATGTCTTGCCTCTGGCACTTTGGAAAAATGACTTTCCTAACAATGACCACAACTCCCATTGCTTGAGCGCCCACCTGTGCCCGCCTTGTACCAGAAGCTTTCCATCCAGCCTCTCACTTAATCTTCACAACGGGCAGGTGTCTCTGTCTCCAGTGTAGACACAAGAGGACAGGCTCAGGGATAGGGGAGAAGACAAAGGCCAAGCTCGCTTAGAGGCAGAAGTGGGATTCAAGCCCAGTGTGTCTGCCCCCAAAACTCCTGCTCCTTTCTCTAGTGTGATGTTTGACCTCGGTGCTGCAGCTTTTCCATCTGTAAAATGGGAGCGCTGTGCTTTCTCTATAAGCCTCGGAAGATTGGACAGTACCAGTGAAATGATGGATGAGATGCACCACACACATGGGAGGGGGGTTGGGCACACATACACACACAGGCACATGTGATCACACGCAGAAGTCTGACCACCCAGGATCCTGTTATTAGTTGATTGCAACCCAGGCAGGGGGTGTCAGACTCAGTGGGTTTTCTAAATCACAGAAGTTTAACTATTTACTCACCTTTCACAGGTTAATTTAGCACCTAGAAAGTGAAGATGCCCTGATACTCAGCTTATGAGAATACGAATTCCACAGTATGTATCATAAGCCTTAAAAACGCTTATGGGTTTTCCCCAGCCAATCAGAAATCACCATGAAGGCTGAGTATCCAGGTTTATGAACAAGGATGCTGACTGTGGCGTTGAAGATGCCGGCCGACAATCGGACACAGCCCAAATGTCCAATAGGGGAACAGAGAAGTGGAGGATGGGGTATCCAGATGATGGAGTATTATGCAGCCCGTAACCATCACGGCTGCGACTAGAAGGGCAGAGCCAACACCCGCTTGTACCACCCTCTCCCCGGGGAGGGATCTCTGCAGTAAAATGACGGGATTTCTATTTTCTTGTCTGTTTTTCTGCACTAAAGAAAGGCAGGTTGTAAAAAGCAATCAGTCAAATGCGTCTGCAAGGCCCCCAGGGGCAGGACAGGGCCGGTGGGTGGAGCAGATTTTAAGTTTCCTCCGTGTGCTGGAGTCACCATCTCACCCCTGTGTGCTCTAACCCGAGGGTGGCCCCCCGCACTCAGGGCCCAGGCTGCTCTCCCCTGGAGTTCTCACGTCCGCTTTCCAGCAGTTTCCAAGCTCCCCTTGTTCCTTCCTGCTGGGGTCAGTGTACTTTCTCCTAGCGGAGCCCCAACCCCTGACGTCCTGCCTCTGGCTTCCCCTGAGTGGGGGACCAGACCACTGGGCACGTTGGAGCTGAGTCTCTGCTTTGAGTGAGGACATGGAGGGAGCACTTCTGATGAGGATGATAACAAAAATCCGTGTTTGGAATGTGTCTCTTGTGATTTGCACCTTGGTAGCTTCAGGGTCTTTTGAACTTACTGATCAGTTCCAGATGCCTGGAGCTGCCAGGCACCTGCTTCTGGATAAGTGAGGTACGGCTGGGTATAAATTTGCAGCTGTAGCAAAGCCCTATATATTCACTCATTCAACCAACTAGTAATTCTGAGCCCCCACTCTGTGTCAAGCATGGTTCTAGACACTGGACACAGGCCCCCACACTCAAAGTGTGGGGGAGATGATAAACGAGTAAACTAATAAATGAAACAAGAAACTCTTGGGTACTGATGGGGGTTATGAAGAAACTAACCAGAGGATGGACAAGAGCAAGTGGCAGAGGGTGGGGGTGGCAGGGAGGGCCTCTCTCAGGCCCAAGTCACACCGTGCACTCCCAAGGGCTCTTGACCATGCACTCAGCTTGCCCAGAGATGGAGCTGGGCTGGGCTGGTTGGGCCCTACGGGAGTGCTGGCTGGGGAGGCAGGGCCCAGGGCCACTGGCAGGAGGCCGCAGGCCCGGGGATGGAGGGAGAGCGAGCACCATGGGGCTGAGTGTGGCCACCTCCACCTGGATGGCAGAAACTTCCTCTCCCCTCCCTGCAAGAGTCCAGACCTCACAGGACCCTCGGGGTGCAGCCAGGGGAGCCCCAGAACAGAGATGACCAGCCTTGGCTTTAGGCCAGCCCTACTCAGAGGCGGGGCAGGGCCAGTAGCTGCCTGCTGTGTTCTAGACCCACCGGCCTGATGCTGCCCCACCCCACCACGGACAGCTCTGCTCCCCTGATCCCCAGCCAGCCCCGGGACTGCCATGGCCTGAGACTCCTCCGTGTCTGGGTGGAAGGCTGCACTGCGTCTGCCGGTCTGTGGCTGGATGACTCTATATCTGCAGGTATCGATGCATTCTTGCTGGAGCTGTGTTCATGCGCCTGCGTGTCTGCACCTGGCTCCATTTTCGTGGACACGCACGTCCCTGTATGTGCGGCGCGGGATCCGGGGTCTAGGTGTGCAGAGTGTTCAGGAACGTGTGTCTGCGTGTGGGTGTGTGTCCACACACCCTCATCCATTTGCATCTCTTTCTGTGCTCATGCTTTATTCTGTATGCCTGTGTTTCCATGTCTGCCTATTGTGGGGATGTTTCTGGTGTTCTCTAGGAGGGTCCTCTGTGGCTGCAGAGCCGTGTCTCTTTCAGTATCCATTCCTGTGTTTGTAAACAGGTGTGTGTTTGTGTGACTGTGTTTCTGCTCTATGTCTATATCTGATGTCTGTATGTTGGTGTTTATATATATATATATATATATATTTTTTTTTTTGTGAAGAAGACTGGCCCTGAGCTAACATCTGTGCCCATCTTCCTCTATTTTATATGTGGGACGCCACCTCAGCATGGCTTGATGAGCAGTGCTAGGTCCACACCCAGGATCCAAACCAGCAAACCCTGGGCTGCCAAAGTGGAGCACGCGAACTTGACCACTACGCCACTAGGCGGTACCTGGTGTTTACATTTTGCCCCTGGTATTTACCCATGTGCATATGTATGTCTCTGTCATAGGTTTGGGTCTGGGGGTCTGCCTGGGCCCAGGTGTGCTTGTGCTGTGTGACTGGGTGTCTCTGAGCGTCTGTGTCTGAGACGTCTGAGCATCCACATCTCTTTGTGGCTCTGACCCTCGGTATGTGTCGGTGTCTGTCCGCACAGTGTGGGTTCGTGAGTCCGTCTGTTACCTCTTTCTGTTTCTGAGCTTCTCTCTGTAACTGTGGGCCTAAGCGTTTTCCTTGCTCTGATGTATGTATGTCTCTGTGTCCCCACAGGTGTGTGTCTGCAGCTCCCTCAGGCTGGGAAAGAAGCCTCCGTCCCCATCTTGTGGCTCTGGAGCGATGTCCACTGTGTGACAGGCACTGACAGGCTCAGGAGGGCCAAGCTCTGGGGGGCTAGGCCCCATCCCCAGACCGAGCTCTGCTCTTGAACTAATGCGTGAACCAAATACTACATCCAGCAATGTAGACGGCACATTCTTTCAAGTGCACACGGAATATTCCCCTAGCAGAGACCATGTGCTGGGCTATAAAACACCTATCAATACATTTGAGGGGGGCTGGCCTCGTGGCCTCGTGGCCGAGTGGTTAAGTTCACATGCTCTGCTTCAGCGGCCCAGGGCTCATCAAGCCATGCTGAGGCGGTGTCCCACGTGCCACAACTAGAAGGACCCACAATTAAAAATACACAACTATGTACCAGGAGGCTTTGGGGAGAAAAAGCAGGAAAAAAAAAAAGAAGATTAGCAAGAGTTGTTAGCTCAGGTGCCAATCTTTAAAAAAAAATTACATTTGAGAGAATTGAAAACATACAGAGTATTTTCTTTGACTACTATGGGATTAAATTAGACAGTGACAATAATGACATCAATGACAAGAGCGCACCTGGGAACCTCACACGATTGGAAATTAAACGACTCATCTCTGAACAACCTGTGGGTCAACGAAGAAATCACAAGAGAGATTAGAAGACGTTTGAACCGAATGATAACAAAACATTAACATTTCAAAATTTGTGGGATGCAACTAAAAGAGTCCTGAGAGTGAATTATAGAGGTTGAAATCCTTATAGTAGAAAAGAAAAAAAATCAAGGATCTGAGCATCTTGAGAAGCTAGGAAAAGAAGAACAGAAACCAATGCGATAGAACACAGACAAGCAACAAAGCATAGAAACAAAGCCACAAGCTCATCCTCTAAAGAGATTAATAAAATCAATAAGCCTCCAGCCAAGAAAAAAAGAGGGAAAATGAAAAGTTTCTAACATCAGGAATGGTAAAGGGGGCATCGCTAGGAAAGTGTAATAAGAGGATATCATGAACAACTTTACACAAATTCAACCACTTCAATGAACTGGGCCAATTTCCTGAGAACACAGCTTCCTTAAGCGTTGATCATAACTCAGAGGTGAAGCCGTTCAAGCCTGGAGCTTTCACTGTGGAAAAGTTTCTGTTCGAAATTCAATTTCTTTGATAGACATAGGACAGTTCAATGCTTGTATCTCTTCTCCTGTTAGTTTTGATAAGTTGTGTTTTCAAGCAATTGGCCCAGTTCGTTGAAGTTGTTGAATTTGTTTGCATAACGTCGTTTATAATAACTTTGGCTTTCCGAAAGACAAACGTGGCCACGCCAACTCCTGCCTACAAGATGTCAATAGCAGCTCTTGGCTGTGGGGACGTGGCATCCCCGACATGGTGTGATCTGGCCGTGGGCTGCTCTGGCCTTACTCCCGGCTGAGCTGACCTTTTTAGCTCTCCAGACGTGCTGAAATTGGAACCTTGGGCTGCCCAGGAAACCAGACTGCCACCCCCTTCCCCTCCCTCTTCCAAGGTGGCAGGTGCCCCTGAAGAGGGCTCCCAGTGATGCTGGCCCCCTGCTGTCCCCTCCCCTGAGCACTGGCTGGACTTACTGACTCGATTCTAACCAAGCAATATGGCAGAAGTGATGTGGTGCCATTTCTGAGATTAGATTATAAAAAGACCGTGGCTGCCAGCCCGGGTGCTCGCTCTGGAACTGTCTGCACTGGGGGAAGCCAGTTGCCAAGTGTGAAGCTGGTCTTTGGAGAGACCCACGTGAGTGAGCTTGGCACAGCCCCACCCCTCTTCTGGCTGCAGCCTGGTGACACCTTGAGTGCAGCTTTGAGCCAGACCCTGGGCCAGAGCCCCTGAGCTGAGCCGCTCCCGGCTTCCTGAGCCACAGAAAACATGAGATAAGAAATGTTTCTTGTTTTCAGCCACTAAGAGTTTGGGGACAACTTGTTATGCAGCCATAGATAACGAACACACTCGGTCTCCAGAGTCACCTGGGCATTGGTGCAATGTCAGAGCCCCAAGACCCTGAGGACCCACCTGGGAATGACACCTTCCTGAGAGAGGACTCGAGGCTGCTCGCCCAGCCGTGCTGTCATCACTGGCTCCTGTCATGAACAGCCAAACCCGGCCTCCACTCCAACGGGCAAAGCAACCCCAGTCTCATGCTAAATACATAATGGGCTGCAAATTAAACTTAATGGGACTGGAATAATTATGTTGACTTTTTAAAATACTTCCAGAGAAAAACATAATTAAGTATTTTAGAATATAATCCTTTTCTATTGTGTTTCCCAAGGGAGGTGAGAGAGAAGGCTGAGGCAGGAAAGTGAGGGCGAGGACGCTGAAGGAGGCGGGTGGGAGGCCTCAGAAACCCTTTCGAGGATGCTCTTAGACTCCACGTGGGGCGCGGAACCTGGGCCAGCTTTTCAGGAGGGCAACTTCACAATACATATATCAAAAGCCTTAAAAATGCCCATATCCTTTGAGCCAGTGAGACCAGAAATCTGTCATAAGGAAATGGAGAAGAGATGAAGCTGTACGCACCGAGTCGGTCATCCAGCATCATTCACGGCGAGCAGGTGCTGGGAACCATCTGACTGCCTACAATTGGCCACATCCATTATGGACGAAAAATCATTATGATGCAATATTGTGCTGCCATTCACCATGAAATCTTCAACAGTAATGTATGTTGGGAAATACTTATAAATGAAGAGCTAGAGAAAAAGCCGCATATCAAACGGAATATAAAGCACATTCTGACTTTTGTGTACACACATGCGGGACTCATAGGACCTGGAGGGACGCACACAAAAATACCCACCGTTGTTATCTCTGGTGGAGGATTACTGAGGATTTTAAATTTCTTTTCTATTTTTTATGCTTTCCAAATTTTCTGGAATGAGCATCTCCTACTAATGTATTGTTTTTAATTTTTAAAAGTGAACGTAGGTAAGAAAGACACTTTACATCTCCTAACCCATGAGATTAGGATTCCTGGATTAACCTCTGGTCTCAGGATCGCTTTGTCCATATCTAAGTATCCTGGTTCTGGTTGGGACACGCAGTGACGGCCATCGCCTGGAATCCCATCTCCTCTTCTGCCTTAGTTGCAGAATGCCGACGCAGCCGGCCACATGCATGTGCCCTGCTACAAAGGTAAATCTCTCACTCATGTCTTCTACATGGCTAAGGAACAGGTGGCAATGAAATGTAAATGGAAGTCGCGGGTACAGCTCCCAGGAAAGTTCTCCTGATGGGAGCTTATGCAGCTAGTAGGAGCCTCTATGCTCTCCATCCTCCTTTTTTTTCTTGTCTGGAATGGGGTTGTGATTACTGGAGCTCCAGCAGCTGTATTGTGTCCATGAGATAATGTTTAGGATGAACTTATGTGCTGTGGATGGTGGAGCAAAAACAAGAAGGGAGTCTGGCATGCTGACAAAATTGTGCATGAAGCCAGCATAGAAGCCCTGGAATTCTTATATCCAGAATTTATTTACATGAGAGAAAAAAACCCCTTGAATTTGTTTAAGCCACTGTCTTTGAGACTCCTGTTACTATCTGAATTCCTTCCTAACAGATACACTGAGCCAAGGTTAAAGATGGAATCTTAATGGAGCAAAGGAGAAGATCTAAGCTTCCTCACAACTCCACGGATCTCTGACCACGACCCGGGCTGGAATGTTTGATGCCTAGAGTATGTGGAACAGCAGGAAGTGTCAGCAGAGGCGAGAGCCTTGAACATTCCATGCTGCATGCCTTCAGCCTCCTCTCTGGCTCCTTGAGCTGCCCACAGTGTGGGAGGCACAGGGTCAAGCATGAACATCCAGGGAGAGAGTCAACTGATGTCAATAGAGTGGGTCCTGCCTCGCAGCAATGGACCACCTTTTTCATCAAATTTTAAGTGTGAAAAAGATCTAGTGGTCTTTTAGTCCAACCCTCTCTTTGATGCTTGAATTCCTTCCATAACCACCAACACACAATAAAGTTAACATCACCAATAACATCCTCATCAGCATCATCACCATCCTCTTCACTGTTATCATCAGCATCATCACCGCTGTCATCATCACTCCCACTTATTGAGCACCTACTTTACACCAGGCACAATGCTGGCTGCTTTGCAAACTTGACTGCACTAAATCCTCACAGCAATGCTGTGATGCAGAGAGGGGACCCAAGGCTCAGAAAAGATGCAGTGGCCCAAGGCAGCACAGATAACAGGAGAGAGGGAGGGTTTCATCCAGGGCTGTTTGACCATAGGCTGAGTACCCGCTGCCTCGCCCCCCGAAAGTTGGTCTGTGCTTGTACACCTCCACCAGGGGCCCCTCTCCATCTTTGCTCGGAACCGACAGAGAGCTCTGTGTCTGCAAAATGCCACCAGCTTCTTTCTGTCCTCACTCATGTTCCTGGTCCTTTGGGGCCCCAAGAATGGTACCAACTTCTGGCCCACGTGACAGCCCTTCTGAGGTTGGAGGGCAGCACCTGTGTCACCTGAGCATCTTTTTAGGGTGAGTATCTGGTTCCTTTGCCAGCTCCTTGCGTGAGTGACCACCTCTCATGCCTTCTGACACCCCACCCCATCCAAGCCACCACCACCTCTCTCCTGGGCTTCTGTGGTCCCTGATTCCACCTGCAGCCCCTCTCCCCACAATAGCCTCTTCTCCACGAGCAGCCGCAGTGCTTTTCTTACGATCACATAAATCAGATCCTGTCACCCTCCTGCTCAAACCCTGCGACGAATGCCCTTAATGCTAAAAATAAAATAAAAACTCCCTTCCGTGGCCTATCGACCAGGGCTCCCCAATCCTGGCACTAGGGACATTTTGGATCAGATAGTTCTTTCTTGTGTCCACTGCCCCACGCATTGCAGAATGCCTAGCCAGCTGCTCTCCCTCCCTAGCCGTGACAATCAAGGATGTCTCCACACATTGCCGAATGTGCCCTGCTGGGGGCAGCGCTGCCATGCACCCTAAGCATCTTCCCACTGACCCTACACCTCATCTCATCCCCTCCCCATCACTCTCTGTGCTCTGGTCATGCTGGCTCCTCCTCTGTTCCTCGAGCACACCATGCTCCTCCCCACCTCAGGACCTTTGCATCTGCCATTCCTGTGACTGGAGCGCTCCTTCCCATTCATCATTGTTCCTCACGGGACTTACCACTATATCATATCTATACCTCCTGTGCAGACATACACATTACAATATGTTATTATGATATTATAGATAACGTTATTAATCAGGGCTATGTAAATTGAAAATCTCATAAGATAGCAATCATGGCTAAAATTAAAAAGTCTGACAACACCAAGTGTTGGTGAGGATGTAGGGCAACTGGAATTCTCACACACGGCTTTGGGGGGTGTTCAACGGTACAGCTATTTTGGAAAACAGTTTGACGGCTTCTATGTACAACCACTCTGTAGGCCAAACACTTTACTTCTAAGTATCTACCAAAAAGCACTGAAAAGTTTTATATTTATATATAAAGAGATTTATATGTATACACACATTTATGGTATATTATTATATACAATATTATGTGATATGTATTACGTATAATACCTTATTATATTTATGTTATATTATATACCATATAATCTAATATCTCACTCACGTAAACTCCATGAGAGCAGAGACCATGTCAATTTTCTGTCTCCAGTGCCTACAAGAGGCCCTGGAACATGAGAGAAACCTGAGAAAACTATCAAATTAATTAATTCATCCATGTGACCTGGTTCCCAGGCCCTTCTGAGTCTGGAGGTACTTTACACAAAGTTCAGCTTATCCACGACCCTCTAGGTTTGTTCCTCAGAATGGCACATAGGTCTGGGCCTCCCAGTTGACCAGGACTCTCACCTCCCTTTTTCTAGACTCCATGTCTCTATTAACATGTCCTAAAAGGTGGTAAAATATGCAAAGAAGAGTGTCGGCTTTGTAGTCAAATAGACTGAAATTCAAATCTCAGCTTTCCACTTACTAGATCTGTGATTCTCAGCTTTCTGAGCCTCAGTTTTCTCCTACACAAAATGGTGCTAATAATACCTACCTTGAAAGTTTGTTGGGAGGATAAAGCTCATGTCAGTACCTAACACATAGTAACCATTAAATAACTAGTGCTTGTTACTATTATTGTTGCTGTTATTAAGCTAACCAGCTTTTACTAGGCTAACCATATTTTGGGACTCTCCGTTCTAAGAGAAAAGCCTTGGTTGGGAATGGACAGGACTGGAGGTGGGGGAGGAGAGAAGGGAGAGGTGACACGAGAGACGTGTCACCTCGTGGGCTCCCAGTCAGCTCCCAGGTCAAGGCCTGTCTCCCTCCTCTGTACCTGAGATGCTGATTGACTTTTCCATCTCAGCTCGGGGCTTCGCCCTGCTTGCTGATGTCGCTTTTGCACATGGAGTCCCGGCCCGTGACTCTCCTCTGAGGCCTCAGCCCGCGGGATGTCCTTCTACCCGGCGGGTTCTGCCATCTGAAGTGCTCACCCTTGCTCGGAGACCCCGCCTCTGAAATCTGGAGGGCCCGTCTCCCCAGCCGCGGTGATGCTCCTGACGCCTGGGTCTCTTCCCGTGGGCGGCAGTTTCCTGGGCAGCAGGATCGTGGCTGACACTCAGCAGACGCTCCCCTGGAGCCTGCAGGGAGCCCACCCAGGAGGCTCGCCAGGATCCTGGCTGGCGGGCAGGGATGGCGCCAACGGAAGGGGCTGGGGGCTCCACAGAGCAGGGAAGGGCAGGGCTCGCCGAGGACGGGCCCCATCATCCCACTCTCGGGTTATTGGGTCACACAGTGCTTAGAGGTCAGCTAGAAGGGGGAGGGATCAGTCAGAAAGGAGTAGAATCATTCCTTAATGGAGCTAGAAGATCTTTTAACCAAACTATTTTGGAGGCAGTCAGTACAATTTACGTAAAGTACAACTCACCTTTCAAAAGTACGTAGTTCAGTGAATTCTGCCAAATGTGGACATTCCTGTGGCAACCCCCTCAGTCGAGATACAGAAGTTCCATCGTCCTATGAGGTTCCCTCGGCCCCGTGAAGGAAATCCCCTCCCTCGGCTCCAGCGCTTGGAAACCATTGCCCTGATTTCTGTCTGGACAGCTTTGTTTTCTCCAGAATAACATAGAAACGGCATCATAGAGCCATACAGCCTTTTGTGTGTGGTATCTTTCACTTAGTGTAATGCTTCTGAGATTCATCCAGGACGCTCCATTTATCAGTTCATTCCTTTTTATTGCTGACTGGTATTCCGTTGCACAGATGTACCATATTTTGTTTATCTGTTTGTCAGTTGATGGCCATTTGGGTCGTTTCCAGTCTATGACTGTTATGAATAGAGCTGTTCTGAAATTCATGTACAAGTTTGTGCGTGGACACATTTTTTCCTTTTTCTTGGTGAATGGATAGGAGTGGGATTACTGGGCTGTATGGAAAAATGTGTGCTTAACTATATAAGAAACTGCCAAACTGTTTTTCAAAGCAGCTGTCCCATTTTGCACACCCTCCAGCAATGTACGAGAGTTCTGGTTGCTCTGCGCCCTCTCTAGTACTCGGGATTGCAATCTCCTTAAACTTAGCTATTCTAGTGGGGTTATAAAGTGTCTCATTGTGCTTACAATTTGCATTTCCCCAGTGACTAAAGATATGAAGCATCTTTCCGGTGCTTATTTGCCATCTGTATATCTTCTTTAGTGAAGTGTCTGTTCGAAACTTTTGCCCATGGTTAATTGATATTTGTCTTCTTATTATTGAGTTGGAAGAGTTTTCTGGATACAGTCCTTTTATCAGACACCTAATTTGCAAATATTTTCTCCCAGTCCGTGGCTTGAATTTTCATTTCCTTGAGAGTGTCTTTCAAATACCAACATTTAAAAATTGTGATGATGTCCAATCTATTTTTTTTCTGTTTAAGATTTGTGTGTTTTTATCTTAAAAAATGTTTACCTGATCCCCAAGGTCACAAAGATTTCACCTCTATTTTCTTCTAGAAATTTTACAGTTTCAGCTCTTATATTTAGGTTTACAATTGATTTAGAGTTAGTTTTGTGTGTATAGTGAGAGGAACGGGTTGAGGTTTTATTTATTTACTTACCTACTTATTTATTTATTGCTTTGGATATCCGATTGTTCCAGCACTGTTTATTGAAAAGAATATTTTTTTCTCTCAGAATTACATTGTCATTTCGGTTGAAAATCAATTGGCCATCTATGTGTGGATCTATTTGCAAACTCTATTCTGTTCCATTTATATCTATGTCTATTATTTTTTAAATTTATTTTTCATTTTTTTCCAGCTTTACTGAGATATAATTGACATATTATAAGTTTAAGGTGTGTAAGTTTAAGATGTACAATGTGTTGATTCGATACACTTATATACTGCAAAATAATTACCACCACAGGGTTAGCCAACACCTCCATCCTGACACATAATTACCATTTCTTTTTTGTGGCGAGCAATTAAGATCTACTGTATTAACAACTTTCAAGTACATGTTACATGATTGTTAACTATAGATCTCTGTATCTGTTATTGCACCAGCACCTCCCTATATCAGTTGTTGTAGCTTTATAGCAAGTCTTAAAATCAGGTTGTAAGAGTCCAACTTTGTTCTTCTCTTTCAAAACAGTTTTGGCTTTTTTGGGTCATTTTCTTTTTGTATGAATTTTAGAACCAGTTTGTCAATTTCATCCAAAGGCTCCTGGGATTTTGATTGGTATTGTATTGAATCTATAGATAAATTCTGTGAGAATTGCCGTCTTAACAATATTGACTCTTCCCATCCATGACCATGGTATATCTCTTTATTTATGTAGGCTTTCTTCAATTTTTCTTAACAATGTAACAATCTTCTCATCACAAGAAAAAAACTGTAACTATGGTGAGAGATATTATCTAGACTTGTTGTGCTGATCATTTCACAATGTATACAAATATTGAATCATTGTGTTGTATACCTTAAACTAATATAACGCTGTATGTCGATTATACTTCAATAAAAAAAGCATTGTGGAAAAAGCATTATACCCATTCTAGGAACTATGAATTGTATTTCCAAGTTTTCCATTTTACCTGTGACATTAGAGAGTCGTTTGGCCTCTTAGGAGTCTTTCTGAAAATTAAATGAGTATACTTTTTTAATATATTGGCATGAAAATGTTTTCTTTATATCTTTACATATTCCCAGAAGTCAAGTTTATTTATTTTTCAAAGTAAGTTCTTACTACACAGGTTTAGTAAGTGCAAACTACGGTATCTGTCTTATTTAAGTTAGTTTCAGTGATCAATTCAGGATACAAATTAATGAGGCCTCACTATTTTGATAATTAAGAATTATGAGAAATTTATATGGTTCATAGTTCTTCTGTGGAGGATTATAAAACTATTCTAGCTTGTTTGAAAGAATAAGTTGACAAATTTTAAAGGTAAATGGAAAACATTTTCATTAATATTGATTACTGCAGAAGTTTAAATATTATTGGTTCCACTTTCTTTACATTCCTGAACTATGATGTATCATGAAATGCAACCTTGGGAAATATTAATACCAAGAAGCTAAAAACTATGCAGGAGCCACAAAAAAATGTGATGACTTTTTTCTTTTAATTGTAGTGTTGGGACTAATTATAATTTTTAAAAACAGATTTATTGAGACATAATTTCTATACAGAAAAATTCACCTTTTTTCGTACAGTTTTAAGAATTTTGACAGATGCATATAGTCATGAAGCCACCATCACAATCAATATTTTGAGCCATTTATCATTCTAAAAAGTTTCCTCTCGCTCACTGTAGCCAACCTCCTTCCCTAAACCTCAGCTCCTGGCAACCACCAATCTGTTTTCTACTCCTTTAATTTTGCCTTTTCCAGAGTTAGACCATTTACATTTAGTGGAATGACTTAACTGGTTAAATTTAAATATGCCATCTCACTCTTTTTTTCTTTTTGCTGCATCTGTTCTTTGCTGTTTCTCTTTTCTTGCCTTCTTTTGGATCAATTGAGTGAATTTTATTATTCCATTTTATTTTCACTGTTGGCTTATTAGTAATACTTTTTTATTTTTATAGTGATTGCTCTAGCCTTTTCAATACCCATCTTTAACTTATCACAGTCTACCTTTATTTGATACCCATTTTCACCTATAGAGTAATATTGTTACAATAGAACACTTCCACTTCTTCCCTCTATTTTGTCATAGACTGTTCTTATACATATGTTACAAATCCTCAGTACATCATTAGTATTTTCTCTTTAGATTTTGAATTATCTCTGAAAGAGATGAAAATGACAAAAAATTTATATCTACCCTGCTTTTCACCATTTCTGTTTCTCTTCTTTATCTCAGGCTTAAATAACCATCAGGTGTCATGGTCCTTCTGCCTGAAGAATTTCCTTTAATATTTCTTATAGTGCAAGTGAGCTCATAATGAATTCTCTTAGTTTTGTTGGTCTGAAAAAAAATTCCTATTTTATCTTTTTTTGGAAAGATAATTCTTCTGGGAGTAGAATGATTAGTTGACAGTTTTTTTCCTTATACTACCTTAAAGATGTAAAAAAGTACATTTCCTTTGGGACCGCAGGGGTTCTGATGAAAAGCCAGCTAGATTTTTTATCTTTGTTCCTCTGAATGTAATTTTTCTTTTTCTCTGGCTGCTTTCAAGATTTTTTAATCTCTGGTTTTCAGAAGCTTGACTACGTGGAGTGTGTGTGTGTTTCTTGTGTGGGGCTCTCTGAGCTTCTTTTTGGATTTATGCCTTACCTTTTATTAAATTTGGCAAATTTTTGGCCATTATCTCTTCATGTGTTTCTTCTCTTCCTATCTTCTTTTTCTTCTTCTGGGATTCTAATTATATATGTGTTAGACCACAGCTTTTGGATGCCCTGTTCTGAATTTTCACCTTTTCTTTCTCTTTGTTGCTCAGTTTGGATAATTTCTACTAATCAATCTATTTTAAGTTCATGGATTCTTTCCTCTGCTGCACAGTCGGCTGATAAGTCCTTTAAAATAATAATTTATTTCTGATCACGTTTTGTAAAATTATTTCTTGCATTTCCATTGGACTCTTCTTCTTTATAATTTTCCTCTTTGTGCTGAAATTTCTCATCTATTCCATCATATTTTCCACCTTTGTCATTAGGTCTTTTAACATAAGTGTTTTAAAATCTCTGCCTGAAAATTCCAACCTTTGGGTCATCTTTGGGTGTGGTACCATTGAATGACTGCCTCCCTCTTGACAATGGGTTGCTTTTCCTTGATTTTTTTTTTTTTGGTGTATATATTATAGTTTTTGAATAAATGCTGGACATGGTGTGTATAACAGTAAAGATTGAGGTAAATGGTATTCATGAGCATACTTAGATGAGCATACTTCTTCTCTCAAGGCAGTGGTGTGATGATTTGAGTCAGATCTAGTCCAGAGGTGAGTTTAGTTGGTTTTTTTCTGGTGCTACCCTTTTAGTGCACTGCAGACTGCAAATCCTCCAGGGATGGACTTCCTCCACTGTGTGCTTAGCTGGAGCTCCCAGGTATTCCAAACTGTCATGGTAGCCCATATTCAACTTATAAGAACTCATTTAAAAAGTATCTATTTTCTTCTTTCCAGCTTTTATGGTGGCTTCATCTTCATTCACGTTCTGCAAAGGTCAAACCATTCACA
This sequence comes from Equus quagga, assembly GCF_021613505.1. NCBI lineage: Eukaryota > Metazoa > Chordata > Mammalia > Perissodactyla > Equidae > Equus > Equus quagga. Next base: position 26,556,251 of record NC_060271.1, on the reverse strand, counting down.
CGTGCCTGTTCCCTCAAAGGGATTGGTCACCTTTTGGAATCCCATCCACCTGTTTACCTTGTATTTTTTTACTTATCTATTATGGCTGCACACATTTAATGACTTAAGTTGCCACTCATTTATTATTTCACAGTCCTGTAGGTCAGCAGTCCGGCACCGTGTGACTCAGCTGTTCTCCGCTCTGCCTTCTCACAGCCACAGTCAAGGTGTCAGGGACGAGCTCCTTCCTGAAGCCTCTCAACATGGATCCTCTTCCAAGTTCTTTCAAGTCATTGACCAGATTAATTTCCTTGTGTTTATGGACTAAAATCCCTTGCTGGCTGTCAACTAGAGGCTGTGTTTGCTCCTAAAGGCTGCCTGCATTCCTCCTCATGGTTTCCATGGGGCCGCCTCCAGCGACAAAGGGTCAAGCTCCTCTCATGCTTCCAACTGCCCTCCTTCCTCCTCTGTCGAATCTCTCTGCCTCCCTCTCCTGCTTTTGAGGGCTCACGTGATTACATTGGGTTTCCAGGGTGACCTCTCTATTTTAAGGTCAGCTGATTAGTAACTTTAATTCCGTATGTGAAGTCTCCACAGCAGTACCTGGATTGGTGTTTGATTGAATATTCAGGGGATGAAATCCTTGGGGGAGGGCTGTGGCATTTTGCATAATGCCCATCACATCTGTATACTCAGTTCTATGCTGGGCTGAAGAAAAGTTACGAATTTCTGGATTATGTGGCTTTTGCTCTTTGTTAGTATGGAAATGAAATTCTTGTGAGTTTCTACATCCCATGTAGAAGCAGAAGTTCCAATATTTTATATTTATCCACATATCTGCCTTTTCTGGCTCTCTTCATTCTTTTGTGTAGATCCAGGTTTCCACGTGTTGTCATTTTCTTTCAGCATAGAGAACTTTCTTTAACATTTACTGTAATCCAGGTCTGCTAACATTGAATTCTCTCAACTTTTGTTTACCTGAAAATGTCTTTAATTTGTCTTCATTTGGGGGAGATATTTACTGCAAATGGAAGTCTAGGTTTACAGATTTTCCCTTTCAGAATTGAAAGCTGTCATTCCGTCATGTTCTGGTGTGCATGGTTTCTGATGAGATGTCTGCGTTCATTCTAATTTCTGTTCTTCTGCATGAGATGAGTTTTTAATTCTCTGGCTGCTTTTAAGATTTTTAAATTATCTTTTAAAAAACAATCTGATTAGGATAAGCTTTGCTTGTGGCTTTCTTTGTGTTTACCCTCCTAGGGGTTGTTGAGCTTCTTGTGTCTGTGAGTTGATAGTTTTCATATAATTTGGAAAACTTCAGCCATTGTTTCTTTAAATATCTTCCTCCCTCTTTTCCTGAGACTTCAGTTGCATGTATGTTAGATCTCTCGATATTGTTCCATGGATCACTGAAGCTCTGTCCATTTTTTTTTCCTTCATTTTTTCCTCTTGCTTCTATTTGGATAGTTTCTTTCTTCCTCATCAAGTACACTCAACTTTTGTTCTGTACTGTCCAACCTATTGTTAATAATATTTAGTAAAATTTTCATGTCAAATATTATATTTTCAGCTGTAGAGCTTCTTTGATTTCTTTCATCAGTGTTAACAAGTTTTATGCATACAGATCTTGTGCGTATTTTGTTAGATTTGTGCCTAAGTATTTCTCTTTTTTTGGTGTTATTGTAATTTAAATTTTTCTGTTTAAATTTCAATTCTTCACTGCTACTATCTAGAGAGCAATTCTTTTTGTATATTGATCTTATATCTTGAAACTCTGCTATGTTCACTTACTCGTTTCAAGAGGTTCTTTTTTCTTTTTAAGATTCTATGGGATATTCCACATAGACAATCATGCCATTTGCAAATAAAGACAGTTTTGTTTCTTCCCTTCCAAACTGTATACCTTGTATTCTTTTGTCTTGTGGCCATGTTCACAAGAGATGGTCTGTGGTTTTCCTCTCCTGTAGCGTCTTTGTCCGTATTTGATATTGGAGAAGTGCTGGCCTCATCATGGTATTTTTATTCTATATTTAATTTCATACTAAGTAAAGAAAAAATTAAGGTTTAAAATTATTAGCATAAACTTCACTATTCACATTTATATTGTTTAAAGCCAATTTTAAATGCAAATATAAGAGCATCCAACTCATATGCAGGATCTTTGAAATTACACAATTTGTATTTTGTAGCGCATCATGGACATGTAATGTATTTCCTTCCTGTCAGAACAGTGGAAGTACTGAACAAAACGAATTCACTGTGCTTATTTCACTCCTCAGTGTACACACATTCTGCCAACTCTCTACGTTTAGCTTACTGTTGAGAAGGAAGGACTGCAGGGGAGCAGAACTATCTGCTGCAATATCTTTCTCTTTGCTTCTACAGCATCATTTTCGGCAGAAGCAGTTGGCTAATGCAAAGAAGTAACACAAGTAAGAAAGGATGTGCTCGAGTTTCCTGTCATTCGTGTTTCTTAGAAGGTCACAGCCTCTTTCTGCATTTGACTCAAGTTCTGGTTCCATTGTGTGATGGCTAATTTTATGTGTCAATTTGACTGAGCTACAGGATGCCCAGGTAGCTGGTAAAACATTACTTCTGGGTGTGCCTGTGAGGATGTTTCTGGAAGAGACTGGCGTCTGAATCAGTAGACTGAGTGCAGAAGATGCACCCTCCCCGCTGTGGGCGGGCGTCTTCCAGTCCATTGAAAGTCTAAATAGAACAAAAAGGTGGAAGAAGAGCAAATTCTCTTTCCCTTCTTGAGCTGGGATGTACAGATTCTCCTGCCCTCGGACACCGGAGCTCCTGGTTCTCGGGCCTGGGACTCCAGGACATATTCAGCAGCCCCCTGGGTCTCAGGCCTTTGGACTTGGGCTGAATTACACCACCGGCTTCCCATCTTGCTGACGGTGAATCATGGGGTATCTCGGCCTCCATAACTGGGTTAACCAAGTCCCACAAGTCTCCTCTTATAGCTCCAGATACCCTATTGATTCTGCTTCTCTGGAGAACCTGACTAACACCCAAAGGAAAGCGTGGCTTCTCAGGGCTGTCAGTGTCCCCCTTACTCAGTCATAGATGTAACATGTACCTTGTACTCACTTTAAAAGTGTGATAAAAATGTATGTAACATAAAATTTACAATTTTAACCATTTTTAAGTATACAGTTCGGAGACGTTAAATACACTTACATTGTTGTGCAACCATCACTACCATCCAGGCCCAGAACTATTTTCATCTTCCCAAGCTGAAACTCTATCCCCATTAAGCAGTAACTCCCCATTATTCCCTCCCCTTGGTGCCTGGAAACCTCCATTCTACTTTCTGTCTCCATGAATTTGACTCTTCTAAGTACCCCATATATGTGAAATCGTACAGTATTTGTCCTTTTGTGATTGGTTTATTTCACTTAGCATAATGTCTTCAAGGTTCATCCATGTTGTAGCATGTGTCAGAATTCCCTTCCTTTTTAAGCCTGAATAATATTCCATTGTATGTATATATGTATATATATCTCATATTCTGTTTATCCATTCATCTGCTGATGGACACTTGAGTTGCTCTCCTCTTTTGGCTACTGTGAATAATTTTGCTATAAACACGGGTATATAAGATTGGTTCGAGGACCAACTTTTAATTATTTTGGGTGTATACTCAGAAGTGGACTATCTGGATCATATGGTAATATTATTTGTAATATTTTTGAGGAGTCGCCATACTGTTTTCCACAGTGGCTGCAGCATTTTACGTTCCCACCAGGAAGGCACAGGGGTTCCAATTTCTTCATCTCCTCACCAATACCTTTTATGTTATTTTCTTTCTTTTTTAATGTAATAGTTATCCTAATGGATGTGAAATGGTACCTTGTATTCTGAGTGTTGCTGAACACCCACACATCGTGGGTCCACTGGAATTCTGTGCCCAGGGGGCATCGTGAACACTAGATGTGAGTGGGGTGTAAGGACCAGTGACGCACAAATGAGCACACATCTTCTCAGCTCACATGCACCCTGCATTGCCACTTTGGACTTCACTTACGAAATATACATTCAAAGATGATATTATTAAGAATTTCAGAACAGCAATAACAAAGGGCTAGACCAAGTGTGGGGCCCTTCTGAGCACAGAGCCCTGTGCATATGCCCAGGTCACAGGTCAGAGAAACTGGCCTGCTTCTACTGCTTGGAGGAGAAAAGATGGAGGTGGAGGCTGGGCAGGGGTGGGAAATAGAGAAAGGAGTCTAAGGTGCTGAGGCTCTGCTCCAGGCTCCCACACCCCCGAGTTTCCAGCTGCTTCCTTGCCCATGTTCTGTAAGCTGCCTCAGTGCCTTTGCCCCCTCGTTGTGAGTCAAATCCCTCCAATCTCAGTGAGGACACATTTCATTAGGAAAGTCTTCCGTGACCACCCCACCCCAAGGCGTCCCTTCTTACAACTCTGAAAGTTAACTGTCCACGTCCCCCATTTGACAATCAGCCTGGCCCTGCCTCTCCTAAGTCGGTCACGTCTCTGCAACCAGGTGCTGGCTCCCGGGGGCCAGCTTGTGTCTGGGGCTCCTTGGAACCCATCACCAGGACTCCACAGCCGGGCTCGCCCCTTGCCGCCCTCACGCCCCGCCCTCCTCCTCACCCACCTGAGAGCCCAGCCAATCGGATCGCTCCACGTCCTCTTCCCGTGCCCACTTGCATGCCCTTCACTTGGCTGTTTTTTCAGCTGTGAATGCCTTCCTTTCCCATAAAAATGTCCATTCAAATCCTAGCCACTCTTCAAAGCCTGATATGCTGCAGTAGAAACAGCACAGATTTGCAACTTAGAAATGCCTCATTCTAAACCCGGACTCCGTCATTCTCGGGACAGTGGCCTGAGCAAGTGACTGCCTTTCCCTCACAATTGCTTCCTGATCTGTAAAATGAGGGGTGGATAATAACCACCACAGTGGAGGGCTGTTGAAAAATTTAATGGGAGTGTTAAAAAGGTAAGAGCACAATAGAATGAATTAGTGTATGCCAGTAAGTCTGAAACGTAGACTAAATGGGTATCTTCCTGGAAAAGCATGATTTACTAAAAGTGACTAAAAAGAAACAGAAAGTCTGCATAGCTCCATGTTAATTGAGAGGAATTGAATTAGAAGTCTGAAATCATCCCATAAATAAAATGCCAGGTCTGGGCTGTTTGACAGGTGACTTCACTTGCAGGGAGTATCTCATTCCAAAACTTCAGAAATTAGAAAAAAGGGGACAGTTCCTAATGGGCTTTGTGAGACTATTATTATGATCTTGATGCCAAAAATCAGACAAAGGTATGACAAGAAAGGAAGAGTACGGTACACAAACTTATGATCGTAGTTGTAAAGGTCAGAAACGCTGTAAAGTCACTAAAAAAATAATCCTGCATCATGACGAAGTTGGGTTTATCCCCGATATTTAAGGATCAGTTAACATTAGAAAAATCTGTGCATGATTTCTGCCACATTAATGAGTTCATCTTAATATATGCCTCTGGGAAATTTAATATCCATTCAAAACACAATTTTTAGCAAACTAGAAACAGTAAGAAACTTTTTCAACTTGGTAAAATGCTTCCCTCAAAAGCCTATAGCATATGTTGAAGAGGGGTTTTCTTTAAAATCAGGAAAACAAGACAAGGGGGGTCCTGTTACTGCTTCCACTCAACACTGCATTGGGGGTTCCAATTTATTAAGAAGAGCAAGGGCAATAAGACAAGAAAATGACAAGAAAATGAAGTGAAAGGCTAATGAATAAGAAACAAAGAAACAAAATTTATTATTCTAAGATCCTTTGACTCTACTCACAGAAAATCCAAAAGAATCTACAAATTACTAGAATTAAGAAGAGACTCAAGCAAAGTGTGTAGATATAAGATCAACACAGAAACATCATTTGTATTTCCATTTACCAGCAACAGTTAGAAATCACAGTTTAAAAGATACCATTTACAATAACAATAAAAAGTGTGAAACACAAGAACATGTCTAACAAAAAACGTTCAAGACATTTCTGGAGAAAATTATTGAAAGGTACTCAAGACCTAAATGTGGAGAGACATGTCACATTCACAGACAGGAAGACCTAATGTTGTCAAGATGACAGGTCTCCTTAAATAGTGCCACAGGTTTAATAAAATTCCAATCAGACTTCCACGGCATATTTCAAGGAATGTGACAAGCTGATTATAAAATTCATAAGAAAAAGAATAAGAGAAAAGATAAGCAAGACGCTCCTGAAGCACGAGGCAGGGGACTTGACATTTTGGATGTCAAGACTTACAAAGCCACAGTGGTTGGACTATGCACACTGGCGGAGAACAGAGCGCCCGGAAGCAGACCCACGTGCTCATGGGAAGCCGATATGTGGTGGAGTTGTCAGTGCAGACCCTGGGGAGGAATGAGCGATGCTGCAACCATTGGTTATCCATATGGGAAAAGAAAATCAGATGCCCAGCTCAGAACACTACAAAAACCAATTCCAGATGGATAAAGATCCGAATGTGAAATGCAAAGCTTTAAATCTTTTAGGAGAAAAGATGGACTATTTTCATGACTTGGGGTAGAGAAGGGTTTCTTTATGAAAACACTCAGAGTGAAAACTACAAAAGGAAAAGATTGAGCATTTTGACTAAATGGTAATAAAGACCTTCTGTTCATCCAAAGCCCTCAAATAAAGAGAAAAGAGAAGTCTCAAACGGGGAGAGGATATTTACAGCATGGAATCAATAAATGGCTATTATCCTAAGTCGATAAGAGACTCCTAAACATCTCTGGGATAGCAACACACAACCAATAGAAAACTAGATAAAAGATGCAAACTGGTATTTCACAGAAGAGCCCTGAAGGCCGATAATCATTTGAAAATACGTTTAGTTTCATTAACAATCAGGGAAATGAAAGTTATGAGCACAGAGAGTCACCCTTTGATGCCTACTCTTCTGGGAAAAATTTAGAAGCCTGACAAGTTTGGGTCTGGATGGGGAGCAATGGAAACTTACACACCGCTGCTGGGGGTGAGATGGCCACGACCACGTCGTAAAATGATTTCGCACTGTCTTGTAAAGTCAGACAAACACACACCCTGCAGTCAGCCCTCCCCTTCTAGAGTATGCCGCAGAGAATCTCTTGTGCAGGTGCCGCGGGAGACCCAAGCAAGAACGTTCACAGCAGCCTTGTTTGCAATAACAAACAAACAAAACCCTTAAACAAAACTCATACCCACGGAGAGGACGGTGGATACGTAAATCATGATATATTCACACAGGGAAATACTGTCCATCAGTCAAAGGCATGAACCACAAGTACTCACATGGACAGATCTAGAAACAAGGCTGAGTGAAAAAAAATCAAGACACAGAAGCAGCCACACATAACGATGCCATTTTCATAAAGGTCAGACATGGGCACAACTGAACAACGCCTTGTGAGGTCGAAAAGTGGGCAGGATAAACACAAAATGCAGGACAAGGGTCTCCCCTGGGAGGTGGTGGGGGTGCGATTGGGGAGGGTCACCCAGGGCCTTCGGTTTTCTTGGAAACATTCTATTTTCCCGGCTCTGGATCACGGCAGTTTATTTTATTATTGTGCTTCATAATTTTCACATTTATTATATAGAATTTTTATACAAATAAAATATTACATCATGGAAAGAAGAGGTTCAATGAAGTCACATATGAGAAGCTGCTGTTCCAGGGCCCCACATGCACACCTCACCCACCTGCACGGCTTGCACTCCTTCTGGAGTCCGCATGGCACTGGGTGAGTGACACGCACAGTCTTATTTAGTTTGCACAGCAGCCGTATGGTATTCACCCCATTTCACAGATGAGGATGCAGACACTCAGAGAGGGTAAGCAACTTGCTCTGAGTCACACAGCTAAGGGGATCTGAGAGGCAAGCCCAGGGCTGTGCGACTCCAGGTCAGTCCCTCTGAGCCCCTGATCCCCTGCCTCTCACACAGCAGGCGTCAGCAAGTGGTGAGGCCACTCTGATGTTTGTCCACACAGCAGCTATCCCTCTCACTCCCAGCCCCCAGTGCAGGCTCTGGGTGGCGTCCTCGCTGTGGCCAGGGCAGAACCGGGAGCCCTCTGGGGGCAGGTGAGGAGAAGCCTCTGTGACAGTGACCTTGACCATCAACGTGAGAAAAGGAGGAGGAGGAAGGAGGGAGGGAAAGGAGGGGGGGGCGTGGAGAGATCAGGAGGATCCAGAGGAGGAGGAGGAAAGTAAGGGACAACGACAAGAGAGAGAGGGATGGGGAAGAGGACAGAAGGAGGGACAGGCCAGACACCAGCAGCCCCCAGGGAAGACAGACAGAGCGCCGTGGACAGAGGACAGCTGGTCAAGCTGGCTGAACCACGGTGCCCAAGGAGGACTCGTCACAAGGGGACACTGGCCGAGAAGGCAGTCTCCAGTGGAGTACCACAGGGCTTTCCCACCCAGGCTGGTGGCCCACTAGGAAGAACCACAAACACCATCAACCAGATCCGCAGAAGACAGAACCCGGGAGGGACACCGACACCGCCCGCCTCCAGCTGACCCCAGGGTGAGATTAAGCAGATGGAATATGGGCACATGGAAAGGTCTGCATTTAGGCTCGAGAGTTAACTGCGCAGCAGAGAGGGAGGGAGAGCTGCCTGTCCGTGCTTCCTGCAAAAGCCATGCTAGAGGCTCCGCGGGGCTGACAGGGTTCGGTTGCTGGAAAAGCTAACGTGACATCGGGTGACATCGATGCAAGCAGAGGGTCCAGGGAGGAGGAGGTGAGACCACCGTCCTCTGGGCTGGTCCAGGGCCACCTGAGCCGGCTCTGCAGGGAGGGAGAACAAGCACAGGTGGGGGAATGTTCTGGAAGGCTTGCAGAGTCAGGACACAGAGGCAGAAGACGGGGTGCCCTCAGGAGGCCGTGGAATCAGACGGTGACCCCAGCTCTGCACCTCCTGTGACCTCTGACAGGGCCCTAACCTCTCTGACCCTCAGTTTCCCCAGCAGTAAAATGGTGTGATCACAGCACCTGTTTCTCAGGGCGGCCCTGAGACTTCGGTGTAAAGAACTGACACGGGGCTCTCACTGCTGGCTTGGATGGCAGCCTTCCTCTCCCCTGCCCTCGCTTTGCCAATCCTGTCCCTTTGAGGGTCGATTTCTAATGTGTCAAATACTACCAAATACCGCCCCCGAGTCTGACCCTCCCTTCCAGCTCTCTCCATCCCCATCTCCACTTAGAGTTACCTCTAAGGACCCTGCAGGGCAGGCCCCCTCCTGGGGAACAGGTCAGGCACTTGCCCCTTCCGGGCGGCACCTACTGTGTGCCGGCAATGGTGAGGCCCTTCAGAGCCCCGGCTGGGAGGAGCACAGCTCTGCAGTCAGGCCTGAGTTCAATCCGGCCCCTCTATCCATCAGCTGAGTGACACGGCAAGTTATTAAATTACAGTTTCCTCATCCTTGAAAAGGGAGGCAGACCTGCTCTGTGGGTGAGGACGCAAGAAGAAAATGTCCTCTGAGGTATCCTGAGTGCACACAGTAGGTGCTCAAGAACTAATGTCCTAATGGACGATGTGGACGAAGCTCCTGGCACACAGCAATTACTCAACAAATGTTGGTTTTAAATGTTTTATAATGAGAGCCTGTGCAAAGAGCAGGGCGGGGAAAAATCAGAGCCTAACACCCCAGACAGGCCACCCCTGACCCCTGCCATGCCCCCCTCCCCACCCCACGTTCCCAGGCTCTCTCCTGCCTGACTCTGGTCTCAGGCCAGGAGCAGGAAGGGGCCCCAGATAGTATGTTCTCTGTCCTCCCTCTGGATCGTGCTTATCTGCTCCCAGCAGCCCAGAGACCCAGCGCCAACTCACCCACGTGTGCCCAGCCTGGCAGCAGCAGGGGCTACAGAAGCCAGAGCCCAGGAGGGGAGGAAAGGGAGCAGGCCTGCCTCTGGTTCCCTGGGTGACCGTGGCAGGTCCACGCTCCCTCTGGCCTTCAGTGTCTCCATCCCTCAATTAAGGTGCTTGGACCACACTGTCCTGGGGCTGCCTGATGGGGAATGAGGTGGGGCAGCGGGGGGTGAGCAGAGAGGTCTCAGAAGCCTCCCCCCACCCCCGGCCCCTCTGGGCCCCAGGCTCCAACCAGAGGCTCAGCCTTCATCTGCACCATGGACCGGGCTCCCAGGGAACAGTTGAAAGAAAAAACCACTTTTTCCCCCCATATTTTGAAGACAATTCTGTTAGACCAGATGTCCTGGACTGCCTGGCAGCGCTCTCCTTCTGGGCTCTGAGCCTCTACAATTCTAAATTCTGAGATTCTGAGAATCCGAAAACCTGGGTTTATGAAATTCCAAAAATCCATGATTCTCAGTTCCGGATTCTAAGATGTGCTGGAATTCACGCTGTCCACTGCAAAACGCACTAGGAAACGCGTCCCCTGCAAACACCCTTCCAGCTGGATTGGCCGCCCTGCTGCGCGCCCTTCCCCGGACACTGGCGCCTGCACCTCCTGACCTGGGCTCCAGTCAGGCTCTCCAATTGCAGAGTCTCTGGCTTCATCCACAGGCCCAAGGCCCAGGATAGACGTGACCCTCAGGGGAGGGACTGGTGGCCAGTAGGACCCCCCCTCCCTGATACTCCCACCTACCGGGAAGCTGCCCCACTTGTCCCCAGTATCTGTGCGTGTACCCCGACAGGCCGGCTGGGGGTGGGCCAGGGCGCCAGCCTCACGTGCCCCTTGCAGGTGGTGACAATGATGGTCCCAGAAGGAGGATGAGGATGGAAAGTGCCCCCATCCCTACCTGGGTGCCCAGGATCAGCCCCGTCGTCTCTGAATGCTGGGAGACCTCCAAGCCTCCAGGGTCTGCGTGCTTTCGTTACAGGTGGTTGGAGAGAACAAAGTGGGGCAAAGAGTCAGGGGTGACAGGAAGCACCCAATCTGCCTGTTGGGACTTGAGCTTCTGCCCTGCTGAGCTCTACAGAGCAGGCTGAGCTCCCTGTGTGCACAGCACCTGCCCCACGTCCCCAACACGGGTCCTGTCTTTCACTCAGGCCCGTCTCCTCACCATCCTCTCTTATGCTTTCTACATTCTCACCCCTGAGCCTTTGCTTATGCTGTTCCCCTGCCAGGAATAGCTTTTCCCTCCTCCCTACCTTTCCAAACCCTTCCCATCGTCCAGTGGGTGGGGGATGGCGAGGACGCTTGGTCTTCCTGTCCCACCATCTTTACCTCTTAGGAGGCAGGGACGAGGCTGAATTAGGCACCCAGGCCCTGGTTAGGCGTCTCAAGGATGGGGGACTGAGCACATCATGCACATTCTTGACCTGGGACCTGGGAGAGTCCTCTCCTCAGGTTCCATGATATCTGAAACTCTCTCCTACCACAGGGAAACGGAGAGCTAGAGACACAGAACCCAGAGGCAGCATCTGGTCACCTTCACCACGTGGCCCAACCACAATGGGTCCTGTCCGCAGGCCCGCTCCTGGCCCCCTCTGTGTCCACACCCGGGAGGCATCGGTAAGTGCAGCTGCCCAGTCTGGGAGAAGGAGCCCTTGAGGAGGTGGGGCTCACGGGACCAGCAGGAAACCCTTCCTGACCCCAGGCCACCGTCTCCTGCTCCCACAGCCCTGGGTCCTCAGGGTCTGCCCCCTTAGAGCCAGCGTGTCGTGGTCCTACCTTGAAGGACTAGAGGGACCCAATGGGGGAGGCCCCTGGGGGCTACTTCTCCTGGTGATCGGACCCAGCTCCTCTAGGCTCCTGCAGCACAGATGGTGTCTCGGGACTGCTCACTGAATGGCCCCCGCCCCCTGGGACTAGAACCTCAGGGGCCTCAGGGAAGGGCTCTCTCTCGAGTCCTCCCTCACTCATTCCCTCCGTACCAGTTAATGAGCTGGAAACTTCCAGAATAAGGCTGCTTCATCACTTAATATACTGGAACAGCTCAGAGGGAGAGGGGATGAAAGGGGGACAAGATGGACATGGGAGGGAGGCGTGCCTGACACCCCACAGCCGGCAGCCCCTGGGTCTGTCCATGGAACGGCTGCCAGAGTGGAGGGCTCAGTCAAAGAGAGGAGGGGGCTTCTCCATGTCCCTGCGGCTCTCGTCGTGAAAGCCCCAGCTCATGGGGTGCAAGGGGGTAGAGAGCGGGTTATGATCCTGGCTCCCGTCCCCATTCCAGCGGCCGCACACTGGCCTCTCCAATAATGCCAAGCTCGTCCCCCTCAGTCTAGTCCTGGCATTTCCCAAAATGACCCTGTGAAACCCCCTCTGGCTCCTGCTGCAATAACTCCCACTGCTCCTCTCTGGGGCCTGGGCCTGCTGCACCCTCCTCACCGCTGGGCCTTTGCACGTGCTGTTCCCTCTTCTGCCTCCACTTCTCTCCTTGAGCTCCCGTGGCCCCCTGAGCTTCTCCAGCCCAGCTCTCCTCTGGGCTATAAGTGACAGTTCACTCCTCTGTCCTCCCCAGGGGACTGGAAGCCCCTCAGGGCTCTGCGTCTGGCTCAGTCCCTGCTGTTTCCTCACTGTGCAGGGCGATGCCTAACACCTTAGCCAGCATTTATTGAACGCTGACTGTGTTCTGGGGACTGTGCTCTGCCCTTTGCAGGCATACATCAATGAACTTTCAAGGACATACTGGGAACAGGACAGAATCAGGGTTGGGAGAACAGACTTGAAGGCCAAGTGGACTGGATTGGATCCCAGCTCTGCATTCACTGGCTGGGCGACATTTACAGACTTATGTAAGCTCTCTGTGCCTCATTTTCCTTGTGTAAAATGGAAGGAGTAGTGAGAGCACCTGCCTCAGGGGGTGGTGTGAAGGATAAATGGATGAACACATGTGTGTATGTACACACACACACACAATAAGGTGCCCGGCGCATACTAACTGCTGTATAATGTCAACTATTAGCACTGTCCTTATTTTGCAGAGGAAAGCTTGCTTCTCCCTCTGTTCTCTCCCATCTCCTGTCCCATCAAACCCAAGGGGGTTCAGGGAGCTCGAATGAATGCTCACTGACTGCAGGCTTTGCGTCAGCTGAGGGATGTGCAAGTTTGCCGGATATACATCGTTTGCTATATTTCTCTGTACAAGCAACCGAAAAATTGGTAAGTGAAATAAAAACACTATTTCTTATCATAACAAAACCAAAAATACAGACACAGAGATTCAATCAAAAAAATATATAAGACTTCCCTATGAAAAGTGCAACAAAAACCGTCAAAATACTCCACAGGACACTTTGCAGTAGATTGATGATGGCCAACAAGCCTGAGAAAAGATGGACACTATTACTAGTTACCAGGGAAATGCAAAGTAAAACCACAACAGTTGCTCTACACCCGCTAAAATGGCTAAAATGAATGAGACCGACCATCCTAAGCGTCAGCGAGGGTGTGGAGACATGGGGAGTCGCGCACACGGCTGGTGGGAGTGTAGCTGGTACACCTGCTTTGGAGAACAATTTGGCAGTCTCTTTGAAAGTTAAACATATGCGTAATCTATGAGTTAGTGGTTCCAGCTTAACTATTTTCCCCAGAGAAGTGAAAACATACGTCCACAAAAAGTCTATCACAAGAGTGTGCGTGGCAGCTTTATTTGTGCTAGCCAAAAATCAGAAACGACTCAAATGCCCATTTCTTTCAGGTTTTCCCCGATCTGCTCCCTCGTTAAATCGCTTGCACAAGCATCTACCTCAGCAGCCACCCGTCTCTGACCCCACTCCTCCCTGAACTCATCTCCGTGCTGGGGATGCTGGTCTGGGGCTCTCAGCGCCCCTGAATCTGGGGACGGGGGCAGTGATTTCCTCAAGAACAAGGAGAAGTGAGAAGGCTGAGCAGTGGTCCCCAAGGAGTATGATGCCCGGTGTGCAGACCGTCAGATGTCGCTGCTCGGTGGGGTCAGAGTTGGAGGCAGAAGGATGAAGATGCGCTTCTCCAGGTCAACGCCCCATCTGCCACCAAAATGAGTGTTGGCTGCTGAAGCCCACTTGGAGCCTCCCCCACCCCCTGCCCTGTGCAGACTCCCTCCTCCCGCCTTCTTCCCTGCCTAGGGGGTCACTTCTACCTCCCCAGACCCCCAGGACGGCAGCGGCCGTCATCTCAGAGTCCCTCTCAAACCCACGCTCCCATCATTACCTCGTCTCAATTCTCCCCACATCTGCGCTGGGTCCTTAGGAGACCCAACTTGCAAATCTCTTTCAGCTCTCTGTTTGATTAATGGAAGGTTATAAACAAGCCCCAGAAAAAAGGAAAATCAGCATCTCCCCAGGGCAGCCAGAGTCCATTGGCAAATGTCACATTACTATGCAACCGATATATATTTCTTTTATTTTTCTATACATAAACAGAGCCAAGCTAATTAGTCTATTTTTCTTTCCCTCTTTAGGTCTTGGATGACAGTGGGAGTCTTTTTGCCCCACGGCAAACTGGTTACCAGGTTTCAGTAAGGGTTCATCTTTGCAATTACAGTTCATTAATAGGTTTACAAGGGAGGGAGGATGGCGAGGTCCGTCTAAGGGGATGGCTTTGCATTTCTCTTGTTTCATTACACAGTTATCTCCTGGACCACAGATCTTTGAAACCCAGGGGGCCAAAGAAAAAGAGACCCATCACCCACCTGTTCCAGATCGGAATGCAATTAGGACGGGAGAAGGCACGGCTGCTCGGGGCTTCCCTCCCTCCCTGCTCTTCAGAGCTGCCTCTCAGCCCGGGGCAGGGGGGTAGCTCGGCCCCTGGAGCCTGGCTGGCATCCGGCGTGTTGGCCTGGGGAGGGGCTGCTCTGCTCACGGGGCAGCCATATCTGGGGGTTCAGATCTGGGCAGCCTTGGTCCTCCACTGAGCTACCGTTTCTTGGGCACCTACTATGTGCTGGGAGCTTTACATGGACTGTCTATTTAAACTTCACAGTGGTCGGTTTCACAGCCCCATTTCACAGACAGAGGAACTAAGGCAGATGGACGTGCTCAGGGCCCCGGGCTGGAGCAGAGAGGGCAGGCGATGAACATCTTACAGGTGTGAAAGGAGGCTCAGAGACACGTAGGTCTGGAACTGGACCCAAGGCTGGAACTGGAGCTGGAACTGGAAGCCAGGCCTGTTACCTCCAATTTCCTGCTATTTCTGCTCCCTCTTTGCTGCCATCTGGGGGCTTTTTCTGGGCCTCTGTGTCCACATCTGTGAAATGGGCCCAGAGACGGGATGCAGGTGAGCGTGAAGTGGTCTTAGGTTTTGGGTGGTGTGTTTTGAAGAGGGTGGGGCTGCAATGGCAGGCGTGGGGCTGGTCTGGAGGGGGCTGGCCTCAGGGGGCTCTGTGGTCCAAGAACGAGGGTCCTCCAGTCTCCAGCACGGGCAGCAGGGCTCAGATCTGGTCAGAGAGCTGGTCTCATCCCCGTCACTCGGGGCACATCAGCAGCACATGGTCCCTTCAACCTCCTCCTCCTCCCCAAGCCTCGGGGGGGGGGGCAGTGACCTCTCCCGGGGGGTGAATCCCAGGAAAGCAGACTGTACCTTCAGAGTGGACTGTACTTTTTCTCCAGCCAGGCCCCACTGCTGGACCCCTCACCCCGAGGCGTCTGTGTGAGGGTCCCCAGGTGGGCTCTTCCTCCATCTCCTGGCCTTGAGCTGTCCAGAGGCCTTGCCAGGCCAGGGGGTGGCAGCCCACATCTGCCAGGTGTGGGGGGTGAAATCAGGGGGCAGTTCATGGTGATCAAGGAGCCCTAGGCAGTTACCAGTTCATTGCAGGAGCTGCTGCACCTTCTGTAAAGGCCACATAGTAAACATTTCAGGATTGGGGGCCAGGAGACGAGTCAAGGACACAATGTAGGTATTTGTGTGCCAAGACAGAAAACAAACCTCCACCATCTTTCAATCGACACAACTCAAAACTCATTTATGACAGAGATTGAGTTTCATATAATGTTCACATCATGAAATATTATTCTTCTGCTGATTATTTTTTCAGTCATCTCAAACTGTCAAGACCATTCTTGGCTCGTGAGTCACACCAAAACTGGCGACAGGCCAGATGTCAGGCCCTGGTTTACAGCCTCTCAGCCCCAGATGCCCCCTGGAACGGCTGTTCCTGCGGATGGACAGGACCGGCCGTCCTCCGTGGTGGGAGCACCATGCTGAGCTTCACCAGTAGAGGCGCTGGAGGGCGGGACCGGGGCCTCTCCTGGGCGGGTCAGCCGGGCAGCTGTGCTTCTGGCTCCTGCGGCCCCTTCCCGCAGCTGGTGCCAGCGTGGGGACATCCAGTGTGCTTTGCCCTAGCCACACACCTGGAGTGCATGGTCCCTTGGCCAGCTTGCAGCCCACCCCGGGGCCAGTGAGCACCCAGCTGTGGTCCCCTGACCACGGGAGGTCCCACAGGGATTGTGTGTGCCAGGCCTCACACCGCAGATCACCTGACTCCCTCTGGGCACCCCCACTGGTCTGTGCTGGCCTGCGCCGAGCTTTCCTGCCTGCTGCCATCTGCTCTGGGTGAACCCAGCAACTCCTCTGCCATCTAGGGGGTGTGACCACACCTTCTCCACCGAGGTCTGAACCCGGCCTCGGGGAGGGGCCCCGTCCAATCTGTCCCAGGATTCCCTTCAGCTTTCTCCTTACAGTCACTCCCGAGCCCAGTTTAATAATTCCTATATTGAGCATCCCCTATTAAATCATTGTGTGGTTTCTGTCTCCAAATTGAATTCTGACCCATAGGGCCCCACGAAGGCCCCTCTGGCACCCTGGGGCGAACAATCCACAGTCCCAAGCTCCAGCGAGTCCGGGCGCTGACCCTGACATGCTGCGTGACTTCCAGCACAGGCTCCCCACTCTGAGTCTTAGTCTGTTCACCTGGGAAATGGGGAGAACAGCCCCCACCTCACTGGGGCGTGAGAGTGTGACATGAGACAGCGTGTAAGGGTCGGGCTCAGGGTGAGGGGCCCGTGGTGCTCAGGACGGGAGCTGCGTCTTCGCTGGTAAGTGCTGAGAGGATGGCATGAGACAAAGCCTGTAAGCTCCCATCACAGGCCTGGGGAGGGGCGGGGGCTCCACACTCAAGCTCCCCCCCCAGCTCCCCCCAGGCCTGCCCCTCCCCCAGGCCCTTGAGGCCCCAGTTCCCCCCGTTGGTCAAGTGGGTCATGTCCCGGAGCTGCCCGTGTCACCTTGTCTGGCTGTGCGGTTACTATAGCTGCCACCACCGCCTGGGCTCCAAGCTGGAACAGGCCGGAGCAGCCACAAGGCTGCAGGTTCTGCTCTGTCCCCTGATGGCTCCGGCTTCACGAGGCCTCTTCCCACCTCGAGGTGGCCCTACGTCTGGGCCTCGAGCCAAAGGCCTGTCCTGCCTCGGCCGGGGTAGGTACGGGGCTCCCTTCTGTTCACATCTGGCCAGAGGGGTGGGGCAGCAGCTGCCAGATGCTCCTGCTGACCAAGCTGAGGCCACAGGGAGCAGGCTGGTGGGTGCCCTGGGCTGCCCGGCCTGAGTGACTCCCCTCCCTTCACATGCAGGATTCTGCACCGGCTGTGAAAGATTTAACCTCCATCACCCCTGTTCCTCTCCTCCACACTTGGGGGTGTGCCCTGGGACTCCTCTGACTCCTCCAGGCAGCCCACCAGGCTGGATGGGTGAGTGGGGCTGAGTGCTCTGATGGGGGCTGCGAGGCAGTATATAAGACTGTGGCTGTGCCGGAGGATGTGGGCATCTGAGACCCCTGGCTGCCTTTCTCCTGCCCACCCAGTGGACCCATGGTGGCCGTGAACCAGCTGTCTCTGGGACCAGCTGTGGCCTGGAAGGTCTGTCCTGTGACTTGGGCCTCAGAAGGTCTCCCCTTGACCCTCCCACAGTGCGTCAGGCTGTCGCTGGCACCAGCCCCACCTCTTCCCTGCAGGTGTCGCTTGCCGTCTGGATTGGCAGTGAGCAGAGGTCCCTGCGCAGGGCCTGTGCCCCAAACAGCTCCCCCCCGGCTGCCTGAGACCCCACCTCGGGGCCTGCTGTGCCTTCCTTTCAAGTGGCAGATCATGGAGGACAAGAGGCTCTTTATTTTGGCAAACCCGGGTTTGAGTCCTGACTCTGTTGCTCCACATGGCACCCTGGTCACCTGGCTCCATTTCCTTGTTGGTCAAGTGGGCACTACAACGTCCTTGTCTCAGTGTTGGTGCAAAGACCCTCGAGGCAATGCATGTGAAGGCTAAGAATGCGGCAGAGTCGGGGGTCTTCCTCTCTGTCCAGGATGGACAGAAGTCCTGCCTCCACCTGTGCTGTGTGACCTTGGGCACATGTTCAACCTCTCTGAGCCTCCATTTCCTCATCATATTGTGATGATGAAACAAGAGAATGAGTCCTTGCTCAAACCTCACCTTCTCAAGGAGGCTTCCCCGGCCACTTTCTTTAATTCTGAACCCCGTCCCAGTGGCCCACAGCCCCAACATTCTGTATAATTATGAATGTCATTTCTGCTCTGCTATTCCGAACCCGGTTTCAGTCTACTGGTGCCAGCAGCTCTGGGCAGTAGGACCCACTTGTGGGTCACTGGTCCCTAAGGGCTCAGTAACACCTAGTCTCCCCTCCCAGGGGTCCAGTTTCTTTCCAGAGAAGCCAGACTGAGCCCGGCAGGACAGCTGATGCTCGGTGCCCACGGAGAGCGCCGGGATTAAACAGTAACCATAGAGAAGACCTCCAGGGCGGTGGGGCGCATGGATCAGGAGAAACAGAACTGGGACAGAAGTGGGCTCCTGGTCCCCACTCCCTCTGCTGCATTTTTTTTCTGAGTGAGCCGCACCAGGAAGCTTCCGCTGGAGACCAAGCTGCACCCACTGTCCTCCTAGTAATTACTATCCCAGGGAAAAGCATGCGGCTGGGAGCACAAGGGGCTGGCCCCACAGGCTCTGTCACCTGGGGCTTCAGGGCCCATGTGGCCCACTCGGCCCTTGGGGGCGGGCGCAGGAGTCCCCAGGGACGATTAACCTCGGATGTTACAGCAAAGAAGGCTGTGAGGAGCTCCAGGCAGACAGCCACAGGGGTGCGTCCACACAGCTGCCCTGGGTCTGGGTGGGGGGCGGTGGCCAGGAGGAGAGAAGCCCAGAGGTGTCCCAGCTGTGTTTCGGGGTGGTCTCCCCAGGGAGCTGTGGGTGGAGGAAGGCAGAGAGCAGTTTACAGGCTGATGTCCAGTACCAGGGCCTTCCTGGTGGGGGTCCCTCTCTGCTGGCACGTTAACCAGGCTCAGGTGGAGGTGGGGACGGGGACGGGGGGCTTCTGAGATGTTCACCCCTCAGACCCTGGATCCTTGACGGGGGAGACTGAGGGGAGCCAGGTGACAACAGGGGAGAGCAGGAGCGTGGACTCAGGGGCTCCCAGGGACCTGCGTGTCCGTGCTGAGAGGAGCTTGCAGGTCACGCCCCTTGTCCTCCCTCTGCAGGCCCTGAAATGTGGGAGCGGAGTGTCTGGAACCTTCCTTCTCTCACACAGCCCAGGGTTTTCAGATCTGTCAGTCCCTTTCACGGCATCTGCGATGCACAGGATCTTGGAATCAGAGCATCTTTCACAGCCTAAAGTTACCTTAATGGAGTCTGAATTGCCGAATCTGAGAGTCTTGTCCTTTCACAAAGTCCCAGAATTACAGGACTATTACAGATGCATTCACGGAATCACAGGCCCAGAGAATCTTAGAATTAAGGAACCGCTTGGAAAGACTTGCAATTATATTCACAGCGTGCTTGGCCTTTAGAAATACAGAATGATCCAGAGAAACGTGTTGTTAAAATAGACACCAGAATCTTAGCACAAGAAGAGACCTGAGTCCAGCTTCCCCCCGATAATGCAGGAAGCCCATTCTTCACTGTCCTGTGAGGAATAACTTGGACTCTCGTAGGGACAGGGAGCTCACCCTCTGACAATGGAACTTGTCACTCTTGGACAGATCCTTCCTCCCCCCTCCATCCTCCCCCTTCACCTCCTCCTTCCCTCCCTCCCGGCTCCAGAGCATCCAGTTGTCCTGGAAGTGGGGGCCAGATTGGCTTCAGCCCCAGTCGTGGGGTCTCCCTAACCCTGCCTCAGGGTTTGTCCTCTCATCTCTCAGCTTGGCAACCCTCCTTTCCTCTGGACTCTTGCTCTGCCTGGCGGGGTATCTGCTCACCCATGGGCTGGCCTCCAAGCTTCTCCCATGAAAAGCTCCTTAAAAAGAAACCCACACCCGGAATGATTCCTGTTTCTCAGAGCGCAGGGAAATGTTAATTACCACCAGCGCCTTCCTCGTCTCCTTTGAAAACCCCCCTCTAGGAGCACTTCAATGAGGAAACTAAATCCTAATTAATAAAAGACAACACAATTCTCAATTTGCATTTTCCTCTTCTCAGAGATTGTAACCAGCAAGGGAGAGGAGGGAGAGAGACAGGCAGAGACAGAGAGAGAGAGAGGAAAAGGAAAGCGAGAAACAGCCATTCAGCTGGAGGACACAGCCAGGCCTTGGGTGGTCCCTGGGAGGGGACAGCAGATGAGCGTGGGTGAGACCAATAAATCCGGCAGAATTGGAGACACATTTCTAGATCTCTGAGATCTGGACACATTCTGCTCTTCTTGTTGTGGTGGAAAGTGGATTTGTTCAAAGAAAATAAAATGTGTTGCCTAGCTCTCCGTGTCCCGGGTACAAATCTGGGGGGGCGAGTGCGGCCGTGTTTCCGTGTACCAACAGCTCCCACACCCGGCCACTGTGGTGCCAACAGTAGGCGCTAACAGCTCCGGGCTGTGGCCAGGATGGCGGCGGCCAAGGCTAGATGGTCGGGGCCCTCGCATACAACGGGCAGCCTTTCTTCTTGCCTGTGGACCTCGCCTCTGTGTCGGGCAGCCTGAGGGGGCAGCTGCTGGCATCAGGATGGCAGGGGCTGGCGTGGGGGTCCTTGGGGGATAGGGCACTCCTGGCTTGTCTGTCCTCATCTCCCCGCCCGCGATGGAAATGCAGCAGGGGACAGGTAGACCAGTCTTGCCAGCTCTGGTGCCTCCTGTTTCAGAGGGACCTGTGGCCTCTTGCCAACTTCCATCTGAGAGCCCACTGAGGGTCTCAGGTCATCAGCTCCTGTCACTGGCTGGGGGCTGCTGTGTTCTCCTTCCCACTGTCACTGCTCTGGACGTGGGAAGCCACTCGAGGTGTCGCCGTGGGTCATGCCTCAGTGGGGGTGTCGTGCCGAGGGGGCTGGGTCCTCACGCGTCCTGAGTGGGACCGGGTTCTAGACAGAAGTGGACAGAATGCCCCTCCCAGTCCACACATCCTTGTCTCCTGGTCCTGAGCCCCTAGCAAGCGCCAGCCTCTCTTGGCAGTGAGGCCACCAGGTAAACAGACAGGGGTCCTGTTCAGACACCTAGAGACAGGGGAGGGGCTGGAGCATGTGCTGACTGCTTCCCCGAACCCCAACTTCCAAGCCCCTGGGGAACAGCCATGCCCCTGAGTGTGCTAATGGCTCCACACCCTGCACAGGGGATGTGCCGGCCTCCCGCCAACAGGTTCCGCTGTGTGGGCAGGCTGGGAGACACGCCTAAGAACAAGGAGAGAAAGTCTCCTGACATGGACCCTGTAGAGGAGGTTATGTGTTTCAGAAGTAGTGCAGGGGGATGATTCACTCTACAGGGATTGGGAGAGCGCAGTGAGGATTTGGTGGAGAAGGAGACCTCTAATCTGGGTTTTGAGGGATGAATAAGAGTTTGCCAAGTGGACACGGTGGGGAAGATTCACCTACATAATGGGAGGGAAGGCAGAGGATGTGACACTGGAGCAGACAGGTGGGACATTCCTGAAGGAGGACATGGACACTCTCCCCAAGGGCTTCCACTTTCTCCACGAGGTGAGAAGCAAGGTCATCGGCTGAAAGTGAAGAGGGATGAGGAGGTGCCGGAGAAGAGGAGAAAGTGTGAAATGGTCTTTTTACAAAGCAGGAGAGTGGCGGGTCCAGGGGGATTCGGTGGCTCCGGGGCAGCAGCAGGCTCGAGTGCACTTGCTGGGCATCGACGTGTGGTGGTGTTCTCTCCCAGTGTGCTCAGCTGCCCAGGGGCGGGCGTGGAGGGGGCAGGGAGCCAAACTTAACCAGGGTGAGCCTTTTGCTGGGTAGTAGTAATGGGTGGTCATGAGGGAGGGGGAGAAGGA
Source organism: Equus quagga (assembly GCF_021613505.1). Taxonomy (NCBI): domain Eukaryota; kingdom Metazoa; phylum Chordata; class Mammalia; order Perissodactyla; family Equidae; genus Equus; species Equus quagga. The sequence continues at coordinate 26,534,191 of NC_060271.1, read as the reverse complement.
AGAGTCAGGGTGTGCAAGGGAGTGAGTGCAGCGGTGCTCAGGGGGAGGAGGGCAGTGCGGGCAGGAGGGGGGAGGACAATGGAAAAGGAGGAATAGCCATGACCTGAGGGTCCTGGTGGGAAGGATGGATCAGGGGAGTCGGGGTTTTAGGAGGTGGGGGCCTGAGTGAGTGTGGAGTGGGGGGTGCAGACCACGGGGGAGGACAGTTGAGTCAGGGGCAGGAGCCCTGGAGGAGGGGAGGTCAGGAACTAAGAGTCCACAGGTCACCTCTGTGGTTACTGAAATGGCCAAGGGTTAGAACAGGAGGCAGGTTGGAGAAAAGGACACAGGGCAGGGGACCAGGTCTGCGACGGCAGCGTCAAGAAGAACAGCAGGGGGTGTGGTTGCTACTTCATCTGTTATTCCCTACGCGAGGACTTCCTGTGCCCTGGGAGGGCAGTGTAGACAGGGGGACGGGGCCTGGACATTGGAATCAGACAGAACTGGATTCAGATCCCGACTCCCCCAAATGCGGGCTGTGGGATTTTAGGCAAGTCGTTTACTTCATCTGAGCCTCAGTTTGCTAATCTGTGAAATGGGGTAACACTAGTCCTTACCTCATAGGGTCACGGTGAGGACGAAGGGAGTTGGGTTTGTAAGTGCCTGACACGTCGATTACCCCACCTGAGCCTTGGATTCTCATCGGCAAGTTGGGGATGATAATCGACACCTTGCACAGTTGCTGTGAGACTTGGATGAGCTCACGGGAGAGAGGCAGTGCAGGGGAACGGTAAAGAGGGCGGGTCCTGGAGCCAGGCTGCCTGAGTTCACATCCCGATTCCACCAAATGCGGGCTGTGTCGCCTCGGGTAAGTTATAGGACCACTCTGAGCCTCAGTTTCCTCAACTATAAGATACGGATGTCACCAGCACCTGCCCCCTGGGGAGGCTGTGAAGGTTAAATGAGTGCATTTGGTAAAGCAGCCAAAACAGCGCCTGGCACACGCTTGATAGATTTTAGCATCATTTACAGACAAAGTGTGGTGGGGTCCCAGCACGCAGGAGCTCTCAGTAAAAATGGATTCCGTCCGGTCACCCAGCTTGGCTCTGCTCTAAACGGGTCACACACGGTAACCCAGTTAATCCTCACAGCAAGCCTTGCAGGTTGTGGAAATTAGTAAAAGAAACCTTAACTGAATTGGAGTGGGGAAGCCTGTAGGAGGAGCTCTCACGCCCTATCACACATCATCAATTACACCAAACAGGAAGAGACGGTTGGCGGCTTCCACAGAAAGTAAAACTCCTTTACTAGTGAAGGAAGATTTCTCTCCCCACCTGGGAGCAGCCCCATCAATGAGAAATGCTGCAGCTCAGCCAATGAGAAACGCTGCAGCCCAGCCAATGAGAAACGCCACAGCTCAGCCAATGAGAAAGCCA